>NC_080050.1:10019037-10186537 GCF_026212465.1 Amaranthus tricolor | reverse complement strand
TCTTATACTTGAACCAGAAAACATTTTGGTTGTCTCATATAAATTTGCTCATCTAACTCACCATTAAGAAAATTACTTTTTACGTTTAAGTAATGAAGAACAATAATGTCCAAAGAGCTCAAAATCAGTTTTAACATTAATAATTTAAAATATAGTTGAAGAATTCTATTAGTGTTTTTGTTTAGGTTTGAGGGTTTACAACCCATATGAGAATAGTAATTAAAGACAATCGATTATTTTTGGTTGATTAAGGCGCATTTATAGTGTTTAACTCCGACAAAGCATATAACTAATGTAATTGTTAAAAAAAAGAATAACCATGCATTTGGCACGTGCTCGTTCAATCGAGCAACCCATGTGGTCGTTCGAGCACGAATAGAAAAAAAGACTTCAACTCCAGAGCCTAGGTTGCTCGTTCAATTGAGAAACCAAAGTGCTCATTTGAGCACGAATAGAAAAACAGGATTGCAACTCTAAAGCTTGGCCAACTTAATTAATTGAGTGACACATGTGTTCATTTGAGCACGAGTAGCAAAACATGAGGTAAACTCCCGACCTTGGCCAGCTCGATCGAGAAGCTTATCGTTTCCAGCTCACTACTTATGGTGTTCTTTTGGATCATTCAAGTAAGCTCGGTGCTCATCTAAGCAATCCTCATTAGCCATCATAAGTTCACAACACTACCTTTGAATCTAAACCACAAACGAGTCACACACCACTCTAGGCGTCATATGCCATCCTCGGATCATGACGATATCTTTTCTCCCCTCTATCATAAAGATGTAAGTAACAATTTATTTGGTGAAAGTATCCAATTTGGTTACATATGAGTATGTGAATTATTATCTTTGAAAGGTTTTATTTATTTCAGATAAGTATTATGTGTTGTATATATGTTAAATTATATTTTTTTTCCTTCACTTTTCTCAACCCTATAGATGCATGTTACAAATTATTAACTTAATAGTAGTAGGTCAATTTTGTAGTGTTATGTTTGTATCAATTAAAATCAAGAGTGTTAAGTTTTCTTTTAAAATTATTTATTAGCTCAAATGATATTATCATTATATCTAAATAGCTCAAATATGAAGTAAGTTAGTTGGAGTAAGTCAATATGAAGATTTGTCATGTTTTGTTCTTATTAAAATCATACCAACATATTTGCTAAAGTATCTTTGTTCTACCATGATGAGGGCATGGTTTCGAACATTCATCTAATGTGCGTGTTCTTATGTATAAATTAAGGGTCATATTCTATTAAAGTTCAAAACTAAGTTTAATATTTTTATAGAGTTGTAAAAGAGGAATATAAAAGTAAATTTGACAACTAATTTTAGTAATTATCCATCAAACTGCATAATATGTGTTGAAAAAATATTTAATATTTAATTTTTAATAATCATCATCATTATAACTAGTGTATCCCGTCCATTAAAACTATAATTAAAATATAGAGAAGCATGAAAGGTGGCAGACCATAACCTTACAAGGAAGTTGTTGACAATAAGACCATTCTTGATAAAAGTAGCAAATGATAACAGAAGACAAGATAAGAAGACAAGATTAAGGCTAATAATATAAACATCGCCTATAAGAATGGCTAAGGTTTGGAGAGAATAGAACGCAAACTAATACCCTCATTACAAGGAGGTTGATATCCAAAAGAACCCCTCAGCTTGAGAAACGCACCGTAGAGAATGCCCTTTTAAGGGAAGAGCTGTAAAAAAAAACACAAAACATAGAACACAAGAGGAAGCACCATCAAGGAGATAAAAACTAACGGGACCAAAGAAAAGAAATACAGCTATGACAGCACAAGGGAAAACTTGAGTAACTACAAGTACGCTAACGAGACTCCTGGACATGACTCTAAAGTCTAACTATTTATGTCCCGAATAGGGGTGTTTAATAGGTTGGATAAGGGTCGGGTTGAACTTAAGTAAATATGAGTCGGGCTGGATAAGGGCCTTTTAAAATTAATATGGGCTTTAAATGGGCTGGGCTTTCAAAGCCCGGTCTGGCCCAACCCTACCCATTTTTACTACTAAAAATATATTTTAATTCCCATTTATCAATTTATAATAATTAGATTGAAAAAATATTAAAAATTTTATTGATAGTCATTTATAATATTTTAAATATGCATTAATTATATTATTTATAAAGGCCCGTTTTCACCCCTTATTGAGCCCGCTTCATTTTATTTATAGTATAACTCGTTTTCGACCCGGCCTTAACAAAGCCCTTCTAAACACGGGTCGGATAAAAGCTTAAAATGGAGGCCCAACCCATTAAACACCACTAATGTCACCAAGAGATGAAACTCAACCAGATGCTAATAACATAAAAACAAAAAAATATAAATAATAATCATAAAGACAAGACAATAAACAAGACAAACGCAAACGACTAATGATCTAGTACACGAATTAATGTCTTCACATATAATCTACAAACACATACTAAAAAAATCCAACTCAATATCCCATTACCCATTTGCTTTATCTATATATTTTGAAAATGAACTTCTTGATCTCAACAAAGGTTCACCCATTATCATATATATATTTTTCCATTTCTCACCAGCTTATAAAACACTTTACTTGATTTTAAAGATTATTATGAATGGTATTTCTCAAATGGCATTATATGGGGAAGGACTCAATTAGCACTCCATTAAATTAAGTTTTTAATAAGTTTTCATGATATTCAAGTGGGAAAATTTTGGCCACCTTTAAGCAAACGTCATCATCTCTTTTTCTATGTCTCAACAAATTAAAAAGTAAATGTCATTAATTATTATAAACTAATCTATTTTAAAGAGTAATCCGTGAATTATGAACTCATCTTACCTCAACAAGTAGAGATCTACACTTGTCTTTAGAAAATTATAATATAATTGACGTGAACATACAAACTACTCTTACTTATTCCTAATTTTGATTAATATGTTGTCGGCAAGCACCTTTTTTTACACTAAGACAAAACATCACAACCCTATGTATATGCGGCCACAAGATACTTTTTTTTTTTTTTTTTTTTTTTGATGATAGATGCCAATTACCCAATCAAACCATTACTATAATAATTTATTGTTATCAACTATAATTTATAGTTCAACTAAGTTTTTCAATTAAGTAAGTTAATCATAAAATTCAATATTTTTTAGTTTTTTACAAAATAGTAAAAGGAGACGAACTATCTAGGAGAAGGAGGTGAAAAATCTTAAATGACCCCTCCCAAAGCCCTTATAGGAAAATACAAAGCAAATTACATAAGTATTAGCGGCCCGCTTGGTAATGGGTATCAAATGGTCGAAATGATAATAAAAAGTTAGTGTAATTTTGGTTGGAATATTTCTTGACAAATTAGATGCTCATTCGTAATCTCCTTCAACAATCTTATTTTCGTCACAAAATTCATTCCAATGCATTACCACTTGAACATGTGGTATTAGGTGGTCAAGAAAAATTATAAATAAAATTTTTATTTTATGATCAAACTTTCATTATCATGGAATGACATAATACATATCATCAATATTTACACTATAAATCATTCTCATTACCACCAATTGGTACCATTAATCAAGCAAAGAGTATTAACTTGCATATAGCAGTGCAATTCTAATTTTAAAATGGAGTAAATTTTTTTATTAAAAAGCTACTTAATAAATTCAATGTACCATTATTTTGTTTGAAAAGCAATTTACATATAATATACCACTATTTGCCTATTGGTTACTTAAAATAGTAATATAATTTTTGTCTATATTTAGGTTTAAGTTAATTGCGGCAAAAGTTTATCTTTTTTTTTTAACTATTATAAAATTTTGTTTAGATATTACATGTTTTAATATTAGTTTTTAAGTGTGTAGAGGTGACCATTTGAAATAAAACAAATTTAATTTTTGTTTTTTTAGCAACGTTGTAAGTCTTTTTTTACTTAAAAAACTCAAAATTGAGTATTGTATAGGTACTAAACTACTAACATTTGCCATTTATTGTAAATATAAAATATAAATTATGATCATATTTATTTGATAACCAAATTTTTAATCGTTAGATACAAAGTATTTGACATGAACTAAATTTTCATAATCAATTACTAATTAAAAAATATAATACAATGAATATAATTTGAAGCTACCATATGTTCCTTATGTTTATTTTCTTTATACAAACATGTCATTAAAAATAAACAAAGAGTTGCATTAAACGGGTGAGGTTTATTAGTTAGTACTCCTAGGTACTAGCATAGAAACCTTATTATTCTTAATAAGCATCATATCATCTATCTATCTATCTATATCTAATATTAAAACAGACATCATGTAATGACAAGTGTCAAGCTCCTAGAAGTTTTTTTCCCGCCCAAATATTACTCTTAAGTGTATCTTCTTTTAAAAACAATTCTTTTCTTAATTAATTACTACTCTAACGTATATTTTTTGGAAACAACTTTGACTAAAAAAAGTGGAATTTGCAAAGATATCATAATTAGTCCTATTATTAGTGGTATTCTATTGTTATTCATAACCCCTTTTAATTAATGCTCGAAGAAATAATTATGTGCTATACGATCCTTTTATTATGTGCTATACAATCCTTTTATTCTTAATTATAATCAACTATTGTATATTTTTGTACCAATTATCCTATATTACATATCGTACAATACAATATAATCAACTATTGCACATTTTTGTTACTATACATATTAATATTATTCTAAATTCTATATATCATACAGTCATTTTCATAATTCAAGATACTTTTAATATACCAAATTCTTATTCTTTTGTTAATATAAAAAGTGATAAGACACTTTATAGTAATTGCAATAGAATAATAGTGGATTATTGGCAATAGAATAATATTGAATATATTCGGTTTTAAATTATTTGCAACATTTGCTTTTTCACGTATACACCATTTAATTTTTAATATCTCTAATTATACATAATAAAAAATTATAAAAATTTGATATTAATAATCTTTGCATTGTGACAAATCAAACAAGATCTCACTTAAATATGTTTAAACTTATAGATTAAGAATTGATTACAAATTAAGGGTGATGAGTGAATAATGCAAATATTGCTAATGTTGCAAGTGATTTAAAACGGAGAAAGTATATATCATTTACAAATTTCGTTGTTTTCTTCACATTTTCTCTTTTCACTCTTTTTTGCTTTCATTAATCAAATCACTGACTTATTCTTTCTATCTTATTAATCTAAGTCTCACATGTTTGCAGCTTGTGGAGGAAGATTGCTTTTATCTTTTTCTCATAAAAAATCCCTATTTTTTCTATTCCCATATCTAAAAATTGGGTTTTTTGTTTTTTAATTATCTCTATATAGATTTTTTGGGTTAGTTGATTCGAACAAAAAAGATAAGTAAAGCATGTAACTAATCGTGATGAATAGGTCATATCTCCAGCATTAGTTACAAAAAGAAAATATATTTCAACCAACTTTTTTTTCTTACAAAACAAGTTTTTGTGATTTTAGCATAAGTTTTGTGAAAGTAAATAAATGGAACTACTACGCCTATTATTTTTTTTTGAAAGAATGCTACTATTATATTTGAATAGACTAAAATGCTAATAAGTGATACAATTATTATGATATAAATTGAGTTCCTTTGTTTATCATGATTATCTATATTTAAATCGAGTTTCTTTATTTATCATAATTTTCTTATCTTTGGGAATTTGATTGTTAGTTTGTTACCATTACTTTATTGAATTTATAAAGGCATTTAATGATAAATATATTTTTATCTTATTTGCATTGATTAATAATATATGCGTGTAAGAAATATGACGTATACCATAAGTTACATTCTTTGTAAATATTAAATTTGTATCACTTATAATAAAAATCTAAAATTTATAGATTTTCTTAAAAAGTGGACTTTGGGAGAAGTCCGACTCAATTCCAAGATCAAGGAAGGTATGCTAATGGTCGAACTGTTTTTGGTGAATAATGTGGACTTTCCCGTGCTCTGGGGGTCCGACTTACATGATAAGGGGCCGAATAGGTAGGCACCGGTATTATAGTACTTCATTTTCTAGTCGTGTTTCCTCCTCCGTTATACTTTATTCAGGAATCAACATTCTGCATCATCTGATACCCCTTCCCAACACCTTGTTTTGCTTAAATCATGTTTTAGGCCTCTGATATCTACCGTTTGCTTTTGGAATATTTATTGGACACAATAGTTCGGACCCCTTTAAGTCCATCCAAGGAAGGGGTCGAATAACATTAGGCACCTAACGAATAAAGCAGGGGTACCGAATAAGATGGGACTTCCCTTTTCCTGGGAGTCTGAATCATGAAGGTGAGGGGCTAATAAGCCCCAAGGTTGAAAACACTTGGATTAATGAGCCCCAAGTTTAAAACATAGCTCGGAACCCATTGGAGTCCATCCTAGGAAGGGATCGAATACGTAGAGGCACCTACTGAATAAGGCAGGGTACCGAATAAGATGGGACTCCCCCTCTTTTGGGGAGTCCGAATCATCAAGGTATGGGGCTAATGAGCTCCAAGGTTGAAAACACTTGGGCTAATGAGCCCCAAGTTTGAAACATAGTTCGGACCCCATTGGAGTCCATCCAAGGAAGGGGCCGAATAAGTAGAGGCATCTGCCGAATAGTAGAGTACACACCATTGTAATCAAGTTGATAGTTCTCATATATAAAGTACTTCCCAACAGTAATAAAACCAAGAGTTGTAACTCATTAGAAAGCTCAATAAATGAGAATAAATCATAAATTCAATTGAGAAAATCAATAGGAATAAATTAGTTATTTAAACAATCAAAGTAAAGAGAAAATAAAAAATATAGTTGTTAGAATATAAAGAGTCTGACAAAAGAAACAATCTTTACATACAACATTTTTCCATAAAAGATTGTTTGGGTATAAAAAGAAAATATAATTTGGTCACAGAAGAATCATAGCTTACAACGAAGAGTGAACTACGTCTTAAACTCAAAAATTAGTAGAGAGGCACTACAACTCAAGAATCCTTGAGAGTGTACTTCATCTTAAACTCCAAAAACGTCCAAAAACTCTTAAACAAAACGAAAAACCTAAGATTTGAGTTTATACATCCTCAACGCAGGGCTTAATTCTAAAAAGGGGTTATTTTGACAAAATGTACTCCATCTTTAATGACCATCCCGCTGGTAACCTTGTTTTATGAGTTCTCTTGAAAAATTAATCACATGTAGCGTTCAAAGGATGTCGATCTATACCCCCACATTCATATCAGTGATAAATTTACCTCAATAAAAACTATTGAAAGTCATAGAGATAAGAATGCAACGGAAATCAAAATTGGGCTTCAGCCTATCAATGACTACTATCCCTATAATCTCTTCGTAAAAGGATCCACTAAAATCAAAATAGGCTACAATGTAATAGAAATTGAAATTGAGCTTAAGAAAATGCCTCATATCATTATATTTTAAGTGAATGCTAATCTTTTTCCATTATAGACTTTACTCAAGGCTATATGATAAGCCGACCCGAAGTCACACTACAAATGGGGGCTAGTAGACCCGATAACATTAATCAATTTTATAAAAGGAAGGAGACACAACCAATTTGTTTATATATTCATTATATGACAGCTTATTACATTATGATTTATGAGCAATGGGTACAATGAATGTAGCAAGTCAAAGATTAACCGGTGAAAACACTTGGGCTAATAAGCCCCAAGTTTGAAACATAATTCGGACCCCCTTAGAGTCCGTCCAAGAAAGGAGCCGAATAAGTAGAGGCACCTGTCAAATAAGACAGGGTGCCAAATAAGATGGGACTCCCCCTCTCTTGGGGAGTCCGAATCACGAAGATAAAGGGCTAATGATCCCCAAGGATGAAAATACTTGGTCTAATGAGCCTTGAAAGTTGATAATAGGTCGATTACTCTCTAGAAAGGGGGTGAATAGAGAGTATGCCCGTTTAAAATTTTTTTCTGGAAGGTTAGCTCAAGAGTTTGGGTGACCTTTCAAAACTGAATTCTAGAATAGTTTTTAGGTCGATTGATAAATCTATAATATATGTGCAAAAATGAACTTAAACAATAACAAGCGATATGTTGACGAGGTTCGGCTCTAAACAACCTACTCCCCGCCTAAGGGTTTTCTTCCAACCCGTAGGATTCAACGCCTTTTATTAATGAACTTTAAGACAACTTAGAAGATCTCTCTATTTTCTCTCACCACGTTCTTCCCCTTGAAGAACATCTTACAAGTTCCCTTAATAAAAGTACAAATCCCAATCTCACAATAGAAATTACAAAGTTGAACACTTTAAAAAGTATTCTAAGATTAGGCGTATTAAACAATGAAAATTCTAACTCTTTTTAACACTAAATCCTATTACAAAATGTAAGAGTAAGATGAACTAAGAATTAAACCACTTTTTGAACGTTTAGAGAATACTAAATCTTAATTCAAGAAGAGAGAAAATTGTAAGAAGTGCTGCAATCTAATCCTTGAATGAAACCTTATATTTATACATGTCACGCCTCAACATATCCTTGTAGAGCAAGAAAGCTTAATCCGTCAATTTCGTTGATCTGGTTAATCTGCGCCAGTCTTCAAGATCTTGAGCTTTAACTCAAATTGACGTTGCACTGACAGCTCATATAATTACGTCATTATATGCTATATTTTGTTATTAACAACCATTGTTGTGCTGCCACGTTAGAACTCATACAAGATATTGAAACTTCAGCAAAAACCAGATAATCCAACGTATAAAAGTTTATTCAAATTTAATTCCTATATTTAGCATCAATTTAAATTGTCTTTTCCTATTTTTAGAATCAATTTAAATTGTCTTCTTATTTATAGGAAAGCCTATAATTATTATAGCTTAATTTCAAAACAACTAATTTAAATTCAAATATTCAAATATAAACTGTGTAATAAAATATTCAACATGTAAAGTATTCAAACATATAAATATCTTGAGCACACGTTTAATTTAAAAATCAAATTTAAAATACAAATATAGTTCAAGAATTTCAACGTTTTGAACATACATTTATTTAATTCAAATTCAAATATAGTCTTATCCAAATACAATTATCTCATGTCATTTAAACTTAGTTCCAACTTCATTCAATATGTATTTCGTCCTTAAAATATTTATCAATTAACTATTTAATATTTATTATGATTTTTGGACTTAAAATATGTATCAATTAATCACTTAAAATTTAATATGATTTTTGGACTTACTTAAACAACTAAATATAATTACTTAATTTATTGTTTAATTTAATATGTGTTTTGAATTATCATCACTTAAGAGAATTGAGTCTTTAATCTCCCCCTTGATGAAAGTCAAAATCATATTTTCCTAAATCATATTACTAATTTAACATGAATTGAAAAACATGATCAGAACAATCACATAGATATTTTATAAATTACGTTAAGTTATAATTAAACAGAAACATTTCAAGACTTTGAAAACTGTTTCAAATCAGAATAGTAAACATGATATAACATAGATATAAGCCAATAAAATATATGCATGGATAATAAATCATTAACATAATAAACATAATAAACTATTATCCACAATCAAAAGTAAACAAATATCATATCACAAAACATGCAAAGGTATATCAACATTTTAAAATCAAAGTGTATCATGATTATCAAATGACATAAACAGTATTTTGAATATTATAAACATCAATCAAGCAACAATAAACATAAACTTTTATGAATGAACATGAATATTTATATTTATGATCATGAAACAGTACTGGAACATGAAACAATCAAACAATCAAAACAGATGAACTATAATCAACAATAATCTAAATAATGAATAACTAAGCAATCAAACAGATGAACAAGGATGAACAACCAAGCATCAAGCAAACACAAATAAGTATAAACAACAAGCAGCAAAGCATAAACATAATTACATAACGGATTTTTCATGATATACCACTAAGTTTCTTCGAAATTCACCATATACCACACCAAATGTTTTAATTCGCCATATACCATTGAGTTTACGTCCGTTAGCACAGAATACCATTAATGACAACTGCCGTCAGTGTGCTGTTTGTAGCAAATTACCAGGATGCCCTTACGCATTCAGCTGGCGCCATTGCTAGGCTTGAGTTCCCCAAGCACAACGTAATTCTTCAAAAAATTGATCATCCATCTTTGTTTCTTCTCCATTCAAGAAACTTTGTATTCGTCTACATTGATCTAGAACCCTTAAAATCCATCAAAAATCCTTAAAATTCTTAAAATCGATTTGTGTAAAGTGAATTGCAAGTTTGTGAAGTGATTTAGAACCCAAACACAGCTGGTCGTGACTGAATTTCGCACAAAGTTTGCTAATTCGGTGGATTAAGCATACGCAAGGTACCTATCCTTATCCATTTGGATTTCGAGTTCTGATTTTGTTTTTTTTTTTTTGCAACATTGAGTTAGGGTTAGGGTTACGTGTGATAAGTTGCATGCAAATTTGAATTATGCTAAAGTGATGTGTTTTTGTTTTGTATGCAATTTCAATTTGGATTGTGATGTAATGTGTTGTTGGTAAATGTTGTTGTTAGGATGAGTGCAATGTGGTTATTAGTTCATGCTCCAGGGGGTACTTTTGATGTGAGGGTGGATGACACTTATAAGACCAATTTGATGGAGTTAATTGAGTATATGTTTGAGGATTCAGTGAAACAGAACGTATATCTCCCTAAATACTTCACCCTGTTTGTCAATAAACCTAGAACAAATCGTAAGTTAGAGTTAGTTGATGATGGGGAAATGTTAAAAATGTGGGAGTGGAATGAAGGGAATAGTGAAATTGAAGTGTTTATAGAAGAGACAGAAACACCATCCCTTGTGGTTCAGTCTGCAGAAGCTAGTTGGGCAAAAACTTTGAATAATAGGGCTGAAAATATTAGGCTAATAGAGGAAGAGAATAGAAGGATGGCAGAGGAAGCAGAAGCTGAGGAGCAACTTGTGGCCCAGCAGGCATATACTGTGGCTATAGAGGTCCCTGTTTTGAATGTTGATGATGATGGGATTGAATATGTAAGAGTGTTTGCTACCCTAGTAGCAGATGAGGTTTTTCCAGAAGATTCACAACCTCAACCCTCACAACCTCAATCCTTACAACCTCAACCCTCACAACCTCATCCCTCACAACCTCAATCCTCACAACCTCAACCCTCACAACGTCAACCATCTCAACCAAATAACCCTCCAAGAAGGAAAAGCTTACTCTAAAGAAGAAGAAAATACCCCCTGCACAGTTAACCCTACAGCAGCCTAGGCAACTAACCCAGCCCAAAGAACAAACCAGGCTTAAACCCAAAGAGTGGAGGGTGCCTAGAAGCACTGTTGTTAAGTTTGGCATTGATGTTGGCAAGAAAACTGCAGCAGGGAGACATATCAACACTAGGGGCAAGAAAACCCAAAGAGTGGTTGAAGAAATTGATGTAGAGTCTGATGCTTGGCCTTCTGATGATAGTGAAGATGGTGATTATGAAGCTTCTGATGTTGAGGCTGATTCTGATATGGTATTGGATAGTGAGAATGAGTACATTGTGAGAGCAAAAGATGTTCGTGATAATACATGAGAAGACCTTTGAGGATTACTTAGATGGGACTCATGTGTTAGACAAAATGTACAAAAATGGTAAAATTTGGTCTCCGTTACCATTTGGATCCATTGTTCTTGAGGAGTGGTTGATATTTGAACTCACTTATGGAGACCACATCCACCCCATGGCTGATCCAACTCACTGGCCTTCACTAGATGTGCCAGCAATTGCACCACCCCAAGGGAAAAGAAATGTTAGCAGACCACCTAAGCAAAGGAGAAGAGTTGCTCATGAAGCAAAAAAAGGAAATAGGCCTAAGAATAACAAATGCAGCCTAGGCAAAGAACTAGGCCACAATGCAGTGACATGCAAGGCAAAAAAGGCATCATCAAAGAAGGCAGCACATGCAGCTTCATCTTCACAACAAGGCAACACTAGGGGGAAAAGAAAGGCTGCTACTTAGCATTGTTTAGTGTCATTTTTTTGGTGAACAGTGTTTATTGTCAAGTTGTTTTTGAACAAAATGTTAACTACTTGGTTTGTATGACACTTCTTTTGTTTATCATAATTCCAACGGGTATATTTTTAAAAAAAAAATGGTATTTGACGCAAATACAAAAAGGTAATGGTATATGGTGAATTATTAATTTACCACAAACGACACAGTAACGGCAGTTGTCATTGATGGTATTCTGTGCTAACGGACGAAAACTCGATGGTATATGGTGAATTAGAACATTTTGTGTGGTATATGGTGAATTTCGAAGAAACTCAGTGGTATATCATGAAATATCCGATTACATAATTTCTCCAACTTTTTGACTTTCACCAAAAAGTAAACAGGGATGAAAATGTTGGGATTGTTTTCTTCAAAAACTAATTGTTTTTCGATTAAAAAAAATTCATCAACTATCAAATAAACTACTTCTTAGACCTGGTCTTCCTTTTCTTGGAAGCCTTTGATTTGGCCGGTGTAGTGGTTTCAAGAGTAGTTTTGACAATTGGTGGTGCTGTTTGGATAGGGGTGGCATCAATTTCTTATTCCTTCTCATTTTCCTTCTCTTCCTTCTTCTTCTCTTCTTCCTCCTTCTCTTCTGCTTTCTCCTCTTTTTCCTCCATAGCAGCATCCTCCTTCTTCTCTACAGCATTGTCCTCTTCAATTTCTTCTTCTTCCACAACCACATCTTCAACAACCATACCCTTTATTTCTTTCATAAATGTGTCTAACATAAATGTTAAAGTGGACACTTTATCATGCAAACCAAGTATGGACATTTTCATTTCACTTACCACAGAGTCAAGAGACTGAAGGCGTGAAAGTGTGGTGTGGTCTTTGAGTTGGGGTTCAAGGCAAAAGAGCTTTTTACCGTGGATCTTTTGAAGATCCTCTTTTTAAGATTAGGACAAGTGTGAAGATCCTCTTTAAAAATTCCTAAGGGAGGGTGAACATTGCTTGAAAGGGATTGAGGACCAGAGTAATCTACCTCCTCTAAATCAGAGAGTAAATTAAAATAATCAAAGATTAAAGTCAGGAGATTAGCATAAGGAAGTGCACTATTACGAACAACAGAACTAGGAAAAACGCATAGTTGAAATGATAAGTGAGGCATAATCAACGGTTTTTATAGATGCAATTTTCCACATTAGAATGAGATGTGCATCTATGACAAGTTGACAAGATGAATTGCGAGAGAAAACAGTTCTAACAAGAAGATTATGTAACAATTTTCCATAAAGATTTAATGCATTGTGAGTTAGTTGTTTGGTAGGAGAAAAATCAGAATAAGAATCAAGAATGAACATGTCATTGGCATTCTGAAGCGCCACAGAATTTGGTGTAGAGTCATCAACAACATTAGAAAATTTCAGAAGATCATTGATTAGGGTTTTAGAGATTACAATCTCTTGGCCTTTGACAAAACTCCTTAAGGCCGGATATCCATCAACAACAATGAAAGACAAATTGCAACAGAAGATTTTGACAAGAATAGGGTATGTAATAGAACCTGGATCCAACAACTTACCAGGGGTTGTTTGGATAAATGAAGATACAACCTCAACATCTTCAAACAAAAAGAAATTATAATCAAGAATGTCAACATAAGATAATGAACGGTGTTTGAATGTATCAATCCATCTTCCAAAAGCAGTATGATTTAAAAAACTAAATTTTAGGTACCTCCAAAGATGTAAGAGGTGAGGGAATGAATGGAGTTGGAGTTTCTTGCATTGGTGATTTCGACGTCTCTCCTTTTTCAGATTTTGTAGAGGAACGGGTTAACTTCTTTTTGGGGCCCATTGATGAGTGTTTTGAAAGCTTGAAAAGGAAAGGATGAAAAAGGTGGTTCAAATAAAATCAGAAATGTGTGTGTGAATTGTGAATGGGAAAGAACGGTTCACAACCTATTAAAAACAGATGAAGTACAATGCATTTGTACTTCATTAAAGAATGATTTGACAACTTATGGAAAAGGAGCAATTGATGTGAGTGAAGTTTGACGGTTTGAATGAATGGGTAACGTGAAAGAGTGTGTGAATAAGTAGTGCAATCATGAGTTTCATTAAAAACTAATTTGATGAGAACCAAGTTCATGAACAAGAGTTTAATGCATGGTTGACGTCTAAAACATATATCAAGCAAACAATTTCGTATTAAGATAATTAAATATCCGTTATTAATTAATGGTATTTAATTATAAAACCTACTTTTATATGTAACAAATAATTTTAAGAAATTGAAATTTAATTCTCAACTCTCAAACACATGTACAATCATACATATATGCAACCATAATTAAATCATGTAAATAGAATGAAATACTCCCCCTAAATACACACTTAGTATTTAGTAATATTTTACTTTTACTATTGAACCCTTACTCCCCATTAGTTCATGCAATATCATTTAACATACCAAGTTCCACACGAATATATGCAAAATGATCAAGACTTAAAGGTTTTGTAAATATATCAGCTAATTGATTTTCTATAGAATTAAAAGATAGAGTAATATGACCTTTTTCAACATGATCACGTATGAAATGGTGACAAACCTCAATGTGTTTTGTACGTGAATGCTGTACTGGATTTTCAGTAATACAAATTGCACTTGTATTATCACATTTAATTGGAATACCTTCGAGATCAACTCTAAGATCTCGAAGATGTTGTGCCATCCATAAGATTTTAGAACAACATGCACCAGCAGCTATATATTCAGCTTCAACCGTAGACAAGGCAACTAAATTTTGCTTTTTAGAATACCATGAAATCAATGAATTTCCCAAGAATTGACACAATCCTAAAGTGCTCTTTCTATCCACCTTATAACCAACATAATCCGCATCTGAAAAACCAATCAAACCAAAATCTTCAGAACTAAGGTACCATAGACCAAAATCTTTTGTCTCATGCAAATATCTAAAGATTCTCTTAACTGCTATTAAGTGAGATTCTTTTGATTAGCTTAAAACGTGCACATAAACAAACAGTAAACATAATATCATGATGACTAGCTGTTAAATACAATAAAGAACCAATCATACCTCTATAAGTATTTTGATCAACACTCTTACCATTTATGACTTGGTCTACACTTAGTGTTGCACTCATAGGCGTATTAACACTTTTGCATTGATCCATATTGTACTTCTTTAATAAATCTCTAACATTATTACTTTGACAAATAAATATGCCATCTTTCTTTTGCTTAATTTGTAGTCCAAGAAAAAATGTTGAGTCTCCCATCAGGCTCATTTTAAATTCCTTGCACATAATTTAAGAAAATTCATTGCACAAAGAATCATTAGTAGCTCCAAACAATATATCATCAACATATACTTGAACAACAAGAATATATTTTCCTTTAGTCATAATGAAAAGAGTTTTATCAATTTTACCTCGTTGAAAGTTATTTTCAAGTAAATGTGAGCTAAATCTGTCATACCAAGTCCTTGGAGCTTGTTTCAAGCCATATAATGCTTTGTTTAGTTTAAACACATGATTAGGTAGATCGGGATTTTCAAAGCCAGGTGGTTGTTTAACATATATTTCCTCTTGTAAGTAGCCATTTAAGAAAGAACATTTAACATCCATTTGATATAGTTTTATATTCATGTATGAAGCAAAAGCAAGCATAATACGGATAGATTCTAACCTTCCAACAGGAGCAAAAGTCTCGTCATAATCTATACCTTCTTCGTGATTATAGCCTTGAGCTACTAGCCTTGTTTTATTCCGTATAACGTCTCCATCCTTATTGAGCTTATTGCGAAAGACCCATCTAGTTCCAATAATTGTGCGATTTGGTGACCTTTCAACTAAATCCCAAACTTTGTTTCTTTCGAATTCATTTAATTCATTTTGCATAGCAATGATCCACTCTGGTTCTTGTATTGCTTCTTTGACATCCTTTGATTCTACAAGAGAAACAAAAGTAGAAAATGCACATAAATTTTTAAGAGAGGATCGAGTTTGAGTACCTTTCTTTGGATCACTTTTGATGTTTTCAGGAGGATGTTGAGATGATATTCTAAACCTTCTACGTAGTACGGATGGTGTGCAATCATTCAAGGAACTTGTTCCTACTTCCTTTGAGGAATTTCTAATTGGAGTATCTAAATCAGTACGTTCAGGAGCTGTTTCCAGATCATGAGATTGGGTCTCAAGATCAGGCTGTGAGTTCTCAACGTTTTCAACCTGTTTTTCTTCAACCTCATTAAGACTTTGTATAGTATCTTACATGTTTTTCTTTTTATCTTCACTAAGATCATTGGCATCCAATTAATCATCACTTATATCATCAAAATGTTTATTAAGGTTTAACTCTTTAAATACTTCACTTAATATTTCATTATTAGATTCATCAAATACTACATGTATACTTTCCTCAACCATACTAGTACGTTTATTTAGAACTCTATAAGCCTTATTATTTAATGAGTATCCAAGAAATATACCTTCATCACTTCTAGCATCAAATTTACCTAGATTAACCTTACCATTATTATGGATAAAACATTTGCAACCAAATGGTCTATGGTAGGCCATGTTTGGTTTTCTTCCTTTAAATAACTCGTAGGGGGTTTTCTTAAGTATAGGTCTAATGAGACACCTATTTAAGACATAATTTGCTGTGTTAACAGCCTCGGCCCAAAAATATTTGGCTAATCCATTCTCTATAAGCATTGTCCTAGCCATTTTCTCTAAGGTGCGATTTTTCCGTTCAACCACGCCGTTTTGTAGGGGTGTCCTAGAAGCTGAATAGTTATAGGTTATACCGTATTTTTCATAAAAGGAATCAAAGCTTAGTTGATCAAACTCTCTCCCATGACCACTTCTAATCGAGACTATTAGAAGATTCAACTGAGTTTGCATTTCTTTACAAAGTCTTGAGAACGGTTTCAAGGCCTCACTTTTATCCTTCAAAAAATCAAACCATGTAAATCTAGAATAATCATCAACTGTAACTAGAATGTAAGATTTACCTCGTATGCTCTGTACACGCATTGGACCACATAGATCAATGTGTAAAAGTTCACATAGTCTTGAAGTACTTACCATTTTCTTCGGTTTAAATGAACTTCTTACTTTTTTACCTCTAATCCATGCGTCACATGTAGGACTGTGCTTGTAATCAAGAGCTAAAAGTCCCTTAACTAGATCTTTACTTACTAATTCATGCATGGTATGCGTATTTATGTGACCAAGACGTCTATGCCATAGCTTTGGATCATCCGTTATAGCCTTTAAACACTTGAAATTTTGAGCTGCAATTTCGTTAGTATTCAAAACATAAACATTATTATGTCTAAGGGCGGTAATAAATGTATCTCCGGTGTTAGGGTTTTTGACAACACACTTTTCTTTATCAAAGATTGCTTGATTATCTTTATCACATAATTGAGACACACTTAGAAAATTAAATTTTAGACATTCAACCAAATAGACATTATCAATAATTTTAGAGGGATTCTTACCAACTTTGCCAACACCTAAAATTTTGCATTTACCTTTGTCACCTAGGGTAATCGACCTATTGCATCTTTCTTTAATTTCAGAAAATAAAGAAACTTTACCACTCATATGTCTCGAACCTCCACTATCTAAGATCCACTTTTTCTTTTCATACAAAACAAAAAAAATTACCTTTCTCACCTTCCCTTAGCCAACCAAGTGCCAAATTTGGGACCATATTAGACCATGTTAGGTGGTCTTGTCCCTTTAAGAACCCATATTTACTTTATCTGCTCACGTAATTCAAAAGGAAAATAATTCTTAATAATATAATTGTCCTTACGTCTGTAGGGACATCCAAACTTAAGTTGTCCTTTTTTGCAACAAAAGGAGCAAGTAGGTAAGCATCTATGTTTGTATGCACTCTTAACGAATGTGATTTTACTCTAATAGTTATGTGTAACATTATTATAACCTATACCATGTTAATTATTAGATCCTTTTTGATGTGTAAGCATTTTTGTAAATTTGGATTTGAAGTCATTTAGCTTTTTTAAGGCTTGTAAACTTTTCTCAACTCATGTCTCAGAGTCTTGAGCTCGGATTCAAGATCATCATTTTAGTTCTGAAGATCAATGAGCTTTTTCATCTGGTTGATATTCTGTGTTTCAAGACTTTAACAGCCTCTTCAAATTTTAATGTTTCAGCCTTAAGAGATTCATTTTTCTTTATAAGGTCTTCACAACCTTCGACATAGTGATGAATTCTATTTTCTAGAATATTTTTCTCATCTTTTAAGATCTTTTCAATTTGAAACATGTCAAAGAGAGCTTTAACTAATTCGTCTTTAGAGCAAGAATTAAGAAAGTCAAGTACCTCCTTATGATTTTGTTCTAGATCATCATCTTTGTCATCATTAGCCATAAGACATAAGTAAGCTTGACCATCTTCACTTTCAGATTCGGTTGATCCTTCGGAATCACTCCACGTAGCAACCATTGCTTGTTTCTTCTTGTTTTTCTTGTAAGATTCCCTTTTCTTCTTAGGGAATTCTTTTAGAAGATGTTCTGTGGATCCACACTTAAAGCAAGCAAGTTTGTTAGTTCTAGAATTAGAGTTAGAGTTTGAAGATTTACCTTTGTTTCTAGATTTAAATTTTTTAAATCTTTTGCGCATCTTCATGATTTCTTTTAGACCTCTTGTGATCAAGGCAAATGGATCTTCCTTATCATCGCTTTCTTCATCATCGCTTGAGGATTCATGATGTTTCTTTGCCTTTAGAGCAAGATTCTTCATGGATGGTGTTACATCACTTTCTCCATCATCATGTAGGGTAAGTGCATGAGTTATGAGTTTTCCAAGAAGATCATCAGGTGATAGAACTCTCAAGTCTTGAGCTTCTTCAATGGCGGCGACTTTTGGACCCTATTTGGATCTTAGAAGACACCTCAAGACCTTCTAGACTTTTTCAGCATAAGTAAAAGTTTTACTAAGAGAATTCAAACTGTTAGTAATTAATGTAAAACGAGTAAACATTTTATTAATATTCTCATCCTTTTTCATGTTGAACATTTCGTATTGATGCATGAGAATGTTGATCTTTGTCTCCTTTACTTGACTTGTTCCTTCATATGTCACAACTAACTTATCCCATATTTTCTTAGCACTTGTGCATGATGAAACTCTATTGAACTCGGTACCATTTAAAGCACAACAGAATTGATTCATTGCTCTATAGTTTTTGGATACAGATTCCAAGTCACTTAGTAAATATTCGGATTCGGATTTTACCACATCATTTCCTTGAGCGTCCTTTTTCATGTGTACCTTAGGTCTTTTAGTTATGATGTCCCAAAGTTCCATATCATTATTAATCACAAATATCTTCATCAAAGTTTTCCAAAGAGAGAAATTTGTTCCACAAAACAAAGGAGGCCTAGAGCACGAACGACTGTGAGTAAACAACCCTTCTCTTATCGGATCCATCAAAAAATATTAATCTTTATATGTGAAACTCAGCTCTGATACCAATTGAAAGTTAATAGGAGGTCGAATACTCTCTAGAAAGGGGTGAATAGAGAGTATACCCGTATAAAATTTTCTTCTGGAAGGTTTTCTCAAGAGCTTGGGTGACCTTTCAAAACTGCTTTCTAGAATAGTTTTAGGTCGATTGATAAATCTATAATGTATGTGCAAAAATGAACTTAAACAATAACAAGCGATATGTTAACGAGGTTCGGCTCTAAACAACCTACTCCCCGCATAAGGGTTCTCTTCCAACTCGTAGGATTCAATGCCTTTTATTAATGAACTTTAAGACAACTTAGAAGATCTCTTTATCTTCTCTCACCACGTTCTTCCCCTTGAAGAACATCTTACAAGTTACCTTAATAAAAGTAAAAATCTCAATCTCACAATAGAGATTACAAAGTTGAACACTTTAAAAAGTATTCTAAGATTAGGCGTATTAAACAATGAAAATTTTAACTCTTTTTAACACTAAATCCTATTACAACATGTAAGAGTAAGATGAACTAAGAATTAAACCATTTTTTGAACGTTTAGAGAATACTAGATCTTAATTCAAGAAGAGAGAAAATTGTAGGAAATGCTGCAATCTTAATCCTTGAATGAAACCTTATATTTATACATGTCACGCCTCAACATATCCTTGTAGAGCAAGAAAGCTTCATCCTTTAATTTCGTTGATCTGATTAATCTGCGCCAGTCTTCAAGATCTTGAGCTTTAACTCAAACTGACGTTGCACTGACAGCTCATATAATTACATCATTGTGTGCTGTATTTTGTTATTAACAACCATTGTTGTGCTGCCACGTCTGAACTCATACAAGATATTGAAACTTCAGCAAAAACCAGATAATCCAACGTATAAAAGTTTATTCTAATTTAATTCCTATTTTTAGCATCAATTTCAATTGTCTTTTCCTATTTTTAGAATCAATTTAATTGTCTTCTAATTTATAGAAAAGCCTATAATTATTATAGCTTAATTTAAAATCAACTAATTTAAATTCAAATATTCAAATATAAACCGTGTAATAAAATATTCAACTTGTAAAGTATTCAAACATATAAATATCTTGAGCACACGTTTAATTTAAAACTCATATTTAAAATACAAATATAGTTCAAGTATTTCAACATTTTGAACATACATTTATTTAATTCAAATTCAAATATAATGTTATCCAAATAAAATTTTCTCAAGTCATTTAAACTTAGTTTAAACTTCATTCAATATGTATTTCGCACTTAAAATATGTTTCAATTAATTATTTAATATTTAATATGATTTTTGGACTTAAAATATGTATCAATTAATCACTTAATATTTAATATGATTTTTGAACTTACTTAAAAAACTAAATAGAATTACTTAATTTATTGTTTAATTTAATAAGTGTTTTGAATTATCATCACTTAAAAGATTTGAGTCTTCAAGCCCCAAGCTTGAAACAGTTTAGACCCCATTGGAGTCCATCCAAGGAAGAGGCCGAATAAGTAGAGGCACCTGCCGAAAAAGATAGGTTGTCGAACAAGTAAGGACTCCACCTTCCCTGAAGAGACTGTCTCATCAACAACACTGGAACACTTGGGCTAATGAGCCCCATGTTTGAAACATTAATTCATACCCAATTGGAGTCCATCCAAGGAAGGGGCCGATAATCTGCTGACAGCTTCAATGTGTGGGAAATTGTGTCAATTTTACTATTCACCCTCTTTTCCTTTATAAATATGGGAATTGAGCTCATTTACCTCATTTCATCATCCTTGTTTTTCAGAGCATTTTCTAAGAAAATCCAAGAATTCTCCTAATCCTCGAGCTTTTCTTTCTTTCCAGGACTTCAATCTTTCAGGTACGTTTCTTATTCTTAGGCTTTGTATAAAAATTATGGCCGCTTATTCTTTTTCACAATATAACTTTGACGATTTTAATGTACACACCAATTTTTTTGGCCGTATATAAATATGCCACCAAGAACGACATAAATGAATCATGTATGGACTCCCCTAAACGTTACTCAGAAGTTTTACAGCCTTTTCCTTGGGAACCTACTGTTGCTTTTGCCCCCGGAAGTTATGATATTGATCCTAGTAGTTTGAGGGTATAACGGTTGTTCCTCACTCCTACAGGCCGTATCAAGAGCTACAATCAAAATGGCACCTACTTCAACAAGGAAATCAGTAGATTTGGTCAGAATGCCTATTATGACGAGCCGAAGTTTTGTCCTGGCTCTAGTCCTATGAACTATTTTATTCGACCCTCTTGGAGCGCGACCCTGGATAAGGAGTTTTCCATGGTCAGGGAACGCTAGGCCCTGCTAGATGAATACTCCCTGGTGAAGCCGGGTAAGAGGGACAACATCAAACATGTGCCTGAAGGGTGCATCGACATTTACAAGGACACCATGGAGACGAGCTTGAGGTTTCCCCTCCACCCCTTTTCCATAGAGGTTCTCAACTCCTACAACATAGTGGTGCCCGAGTTGTATCCCAATGGTTAGGGTTGTATTATAGATTTTATCATGATTTTTATAGCAATAGGTATAAAGCCGACTCTAACGGCATTTAGGTATATATTTAGACTTAGAAGATGTACAGCGACTCAGGGCCTAGGTTGGGTAACCTTCCAACATAGGTGGGGATTTTTTATAGTTGAAGGATTAAGAGACATCATAGAGCACTTCAGGAATGACTTCGTCTTTTTGTACATAGCCGATCCATGGCCTGTCAAGACAAGTCACGACGAGCAGCCGAACTTCCAATTCAACAATAACGTTCCCCAATGTAACTTAGAGGATTTTTTTATTATAGAGCATGCTACTAAAGAAGTAGAATTACAGGGCTTTAAGCCAGTTTTGGTTCAAAGGAATTTTGTAGTGAATCTAGATCACCTTCAGAACGATCTTTTTTTGTCGTCTTTAGGCCTTAGTCCGAAGTATCATCAAGGTGAGTTGGAGCCTCTATTAATTGCTCCTTTCATATTCAGCTAATAATCTGAATTCTTCCTTTTTGCAGTGATAGCCTTTGAGGAGTTGTAGAAAAAATATCCTGAAATTATAAACTTCCTCAATTTCGTCCAGATGATGGCCGAGTCTCGCAAGAAGAAGGCACAATCAGACAATCTTAATTGATCTTTTTACCTTGGCTAACACTTCTCTTTTATCAGCATGGGAAGAACAAAGGTTGCCCGAAGAGTCTGCTCAGCCCACCTCGAGTGGGGCAACTCAAGAGAAGACTAGCTCTCCTTCGACTCAGCTGCCGAAAAGACAGAACCAAAGGGAGACAAAGGCAAGGGTAAGGCCACAGGTAGGTCGAAAGAGAAGGGGCGAGCCTCCGCGGTGGAGGAGCCCGAGTACAAGATCACCCATCGGGATACCGAGGTGGTCTCTAAATTGGACCAGGCGTTCTTTGATCGCTCCCCCAAGGAGTTAAGGGTGCACAAGAGAAGGGTTATAGGTCAACTTGTCAGGTACAAGGTCCTGACATAACTAGGATCAATCTCCGCAAGGCTACTCGTCTGGCCATGGACGAACCTAGAGAAATCGAAGACAATGGGCCTGATGAGGAAGACGAGGTCGATAAGGTGGCCTAGGAGAAGGTGCTGCCGGAAGAAGTTGAGGCCAGGTTTAGGGTTATCGATTTTTCTCAATACGAGATCTCTATCCCCTAAAGGCCACCGACTCCCCAACTGTCTCCTTTAGCGGGCGTCCTCTTGCTCCCTTCAACTACCCCCGCTTCGCCGGTTACATCAGTAGACATTCAGGATTTGGCTTCTGAGGATGAGGGAACAGATACCCTCTTTACCCTGGAGGAGCTGTTTGCCGAGGAGGAGGAGTGATGTTGATAATGATGCTGAGGATAAAGATGATGATGATAGATTTTTTTGTTGATTTGTGGACTTTGGTCCTCCTGTACCCATTTTACTATTACTTCCAGGCTTCGGCCTGTGTTTGTGAATTTTTGAATCTTTTTAATGCATTCACTTTTTCTATGCTTATATTTTTTCGATATATTTTTCCTTATTCATACTTCATATTTTTTCATGCATATCGAAACAACTTACGATTGTGAAAATTGCAATTTCCAACATTGCAGAACTTAATCCGAGGAGTCCGACTTTACTGGCCCTCAGAATATAATTTGGAGGAGCCGAATACAAAATTTTTCTGAATCCTAAAAGGTGTCTGACTCTAACACGTCGGAACATCGACTTAAAATATCTGAACTCGAAAACAAAACAAATTATAAATGCTGAAAAATGGATAAGTCTTGATATCTTGACTTATCGTCTATGCCCCCTTTATTTTGAGGTCAGACACAGACTGGACTAAACATAGAACTTCATCAGGTGGTCCGAATTCCATGATTTAGGCAGGACTTTTCCGTTGTCTTCCTGATCGTATGTTCCAGGTCAGATCACTCGGGTGACCTTGAAAGGTGCATCCCATGTTCTTTCGAGTTTTCCTTTCTCTACGAATTTACCTGTTGCTTCAACTTTTCTAAGCACAAGATCTCCCACTTGAAATTGCCTCGGCTTCACCAACTTGTTAAACTGCCTCGTCATTCTTTGTTTTTGTGCGAGGGCTTTGAGAAGAGCGTTACCCCTTGTTTCAGGCAGTAAGTCAAGGTTGATCGGCCTATCTTAGTCATTATTTTATTAATCATATTAAGTTACTCTTGTGGATGGCATGCCGACTTCGACCGGGAGAACCGCTTCAGTGTCGAATACCAGTGAAAATGGTGTATGACCAGTGGCTTCCTTGACTGTTGTTCGACTAGCCCATAACACGTAGGGTAACTCATCTACCCAATTACCGCGGCTCCCTTCTAGTTTTTTCTTAATGCCCGTTAAGTATTATTTTGTATTCGGACTCTACTTGCCCATTCGTCTGGGGGCGAGCTACAGATGAAAATCTAGTTTGTATGTTGAATCGACTGCAATATCTTTGGTTGCGGCGCTGTTGAATTGTCGACCATTATAAGAAATTATGACTTGCGGGATGCCATATCGAGTGATGATGTTTCTCCAAATAAATTGGCATACTTGCTTGTCCGTGATAGTTCTGAGGGCTTCGTCTTCAACATACTTTGTGCAATAGTCTATGGCAACCAAGACGAATCTCCGCTAACCACTTGCTGGAGGGAAGGGACCTAAGAGGTCAATCCTCGACCTGTCAAAGGGTAGAATAGCCTGAATTGGGGAGAGGTAGTTGGTAGGCCGGCAAGGCACCTCTTTATAGAACTGACACTTCTCATAAGTTTTGACCAAGTTTTCGGCATCAACCTTGATGCTAGGCCAGTAGTATCCGCTTCATCCGCTTCGCAAAACATTTCTAATCAGAGTCTGAATCCCTTAGTGAGTACCGCATGCTCCTTCGTGTATCTCCCGTAGGATGTAGTTTCCTTCAGTTGGAAGGGGATAGGTGTAAGACTTTTTATATAGCACCTCATTATACCATTCGAGCCATTTTGCCTTTTTTCAATAATCGGCCCTAACTTAGGGTCCTTCGGTAGCTGCCCGTCTCTTAAGAGTACAATATATGGATTCATCCATAAGTCAGTCGATTCACTCCTCCTACGAAGGCGTTGATACTCGGACAAGGCAAAACTTCCCAATTTATATTCCTTGGCTCATCACTTATGGACGAACTTGCCAACCTTGAAAGGGCATCGGCTTGTGCATTCTCAGATCTGGGTATGTGAAGAAGGACCACTAAATGGAATTTTGCCATTGCTTGCTTTACTTTTGCGAGGTACATTTTCATGTTGTCGTCCTTTGCCTCATAATCACCATTCACATGCCATGCTATTAGTTGCAAGTCCGTATGCGCGACCACATTTTTGGCTCTGGATGCGAAGCATATTCCTAATCACAACAACAAGGCTTTATATTCGGCCTTGTTGTTTGTGGCCGAGAAACTGAACCATACCGAATATTCTAGTCTAGCTCCGTTGGGGGGGGCTATGAGTAATCCTGCTCCTGAACAGAGACGGGTAGATGACCCATCGACTTACAATTTTCATGCTTCTTCTGAGGGAACTTCTTCCAGCGACCCATTCATCTCCGCAATGAAGTCCGCAAGAGCTTGTGCCTTGATGATCGTTCTAGGTTCATACTCAATTCCGTCATCGGCCAGCTGATTGGCCTAATCCGCTACACGGGCCGACTGATTTTCGCTCTCCAACACCTTTCTCATGGGTTGAGAAGTGCGCACCACAATGGGGTGTGACTGGGAATATGGCTTAAGCTTTCGCTAGCCATTACCAAGGCAAAGAGTGATTTTTCGATCGGACTATAACAAGCCTCAGAGCGACGGAAAGCATGGCTGATGTAGTACACGGGTACTTGTTGTTTTTCTCTCTCTGCCACCAACACAATACTTATTGAATAATTTGAAACAGAAATATATAGAAGCAATGTCTTACCCGGCAAGCGCAACACGAGCTTGAGAATTTCTGCGAGGTACTTCTTGAGTTCAATAAAGGCCTTTTCGGCCTTTTCACCCCATTTGAAATTAGCCTGTTTTAAAACAGGGAAAAATGTTGAACATCTGTCAACTGATTTTGACATGAAACAGCTCAAAGCTACGATGCAACCGGTGAGGCGTTACACCTCCTTGACAGTCTTTGGTGACTTCATTGCCAAGATTGCTTGTATCTTGTCCGGATTGGCTTCTATTCCTCTTTCATCAACAAGGAAACCGAGGCACTTGCCGCCACTAACCCCGAAGACATATTTCTTAGGATTCAGGCGCATTTTGCTTGAGCGATGGGTTTCGAATGTCTCGCGAAGGTGTTCGGCGTGGTCCTCAACCCTGTTGCTTTTGGCTATCATGTCATCGATGTTACCTCTAGTTTTCAGCCAATCTGATCTTTTAATATCTTGTTAACCATTCGTTGGTAAGTTGGCCGAAAGGCATCACCATGTAGCAATATACCCCCGTAGGAGTGATAAAGGCGGTATGTGGTCTATCTTCCACAGCTAGCGGAATTTGGTGATATCCGACATTGGCATCCATGAAACTAATAAGGCATGACCAGCGGTAGAATCAACCAGTTTATCTATCTTAGGCAGCGGGTAGTCATCCTTCGGGCAAACTTTGTTCAAATTTGTGAAGTCCACACACAACCTCCGGGCAGCGGGTAGTCATCCTCGGACTGTTAATCATTTTCGTCTGAGTGCCTTACATTCCTCTGACGATTATCATCCCGACGGCCTCTAGGTTGGCTGTTATCACGTTTTAGATATCTGCCCACCTTGCCTTTATCGACAAATTTATCCAGGATTTTCTTCAATTCACGGCATTGAGACAAAGTTTGGCCGTGCTCTTTGTGATACTCGCACCATAAATCCATGTTCCTTCTGTTCAGTGAGGTGGACACCCTAGGGGGGACTGGTAACTGGTCCCTAACCGAATAAAACATATCCTTCTGGCTTCTATTGAAACGAGATTCTTCGCTATCCCTTGCTTCATATGTGGGGTAAGCCTACGCTTAGCTTCTGCCTTCGTCCTACGGAGGTCCCATCGGCGAGCGGAACCTCTCCCTCCCATAGGAGTTAGAGTAATATCGGTTAGGTGTCCGTTCTTGTGATCTTCCTGCCTTGTCCTTCTTCTTCTTAGAATCTAAATGCATGTAAATTTCTGATGCCCGAATAAACCTTTGAACTATATCCATAGCTTCGGCATAGGTAGATGTAACATCTCGGAATAACTCGGGTCGTACGAAAAGAGAAGATGGCCCTTTTAAAAACGAGATAAATATTATCTGAGTCAAACCGGGATGTTAGAAGGCAGTTAAAACGGATTTGAAATTTAAGGAAAGCTTGCGGATCGAGTTCTATTAGTGTTATTATGAAATTACTAGATATAAGAAATTCTTAGCAGCGGATAAGCACGAAAAGTTAAATCTACTACCTCATAATGCCCCCATATACCGCGCGTAATTCATTTCCACCAATTGACGTCATACTACGTCCACTTTGAGGTTAGTGAGGTCATACTACCTCTGCTTATCAAAACAATGTATCAAAATTATTTATTCGAAAGATAACATTATTCGTACTATATATCCATACTTTACTTTTGTATACCATTATTAAATGATACATCGGACTAATGCGAACTTCGCTGCGTGTACATACCTTAAGCAAGATAACCAACTCACAAGCGTCTTAATCAATTCCCGGTCACGAATAGACTTCCTACAAGGTTCAATCGTATTCGGGAAATAAGCACACATACACATTTTCCTCAAATCATCCATAACACACATATACAATTACACCCATACCTAGAATACTACACACAACATGAACATCCATCACATACTATAACATGGTAAATGCACAAAACAGGACAGCCTATATAATCTGTACAGAAACTCAACTTAAAACTGTCAAACTGAAAATCCGACTTCACCGTTGCGTCCGGAAGGCGTCAAAACCCCCGGGTACCAATTTTCATAATTTATAACATAGTATAAGTATTTTTAACTTAATTTCAAAGCCAAAAATGTTCCAAAAACACATTTTTTTCACCATTTTCAAAACCAACGGGATTTTGTCATTTCATTTTTTTTTTTATCACAAATATCTAAATTTCAATGCTTTATTTCCTATTAAATCTAAACAACAATATTTACATAATTTTCATGATCATCTACAAAATAAATTTTAATTAATTATTTTTTTTTTCCTCAAAAATAATTCTTTTTACACAAATGTACACACACATACACATCACATATATACATGTATATTTCTCTACCAATATTATAAATTCCTCCTATTAATTAATAAAAATAAATTTCTAACACCACATACATTTTTTTCTATGAGCATCCATTTTATATATATATATATATATATATATATATATATATATATATATATATATATATATATATATATATATATATATATATATATATATATATATATACTTTTTAATCATCCATCAAACAAATCCTTCACACCCATATAAACATATCTAAAACCCTAAAATCATACATTAATTTAGATAGAAAAATACATCATACTTTCATACATGAATTTTAAATCATAAACAAATCATAAATTATAAAATAACACACATAAAAAAAATCATAGAAATTTAAATTAAAACCTTAAAAATAAAACTAGGTTAAGAATTTACTCACAATTTGCACAAGAACAAAACACCAATTGATGAACAAGATGATGATACTAGGCGTGAGTAGAAGGAGATTGAAAAAGAACGTATTTTTTTTCCTTGAGTTTTCTAAGAGTTTTGAAAGAAGAATGCTAATGATGAGACTAAGGTAATTAGGAGATTAAGGAAATAAAGGAATTAAGGAAATTAAGGAAACAATTATGCAAGGCAATAATTCTTAATCTTTCAATATTCTTCAAGAGGTTACAAATCCCCCAACTTACCCCATATGGCCGGCCAACTCTTCAAATCTCCTTTTATTATTATTATTTTTTTTTAAATTAAAAGATAGATTAGGAAAAAGGTTTGGGCTTAAAATGGTTTTAATTGCCTTAAAAGTTGAAATCACATGATCTAATCCACTAACAAAATAAATAATAATAAAAAAATATACACTTCTAAAAAGAATAATAATAATAATAATATTACTAGTAAATCATTTAATATATCGGAAAAATATCGGGGTGTTACAGACTACCCCCCTTAAAAAGGTTTTGACCCCAAAACCTCAACGTACAAACACAAAACACACAACAATCACACACACCAAAAATGACAAAACAAGCACACAACAGAAGGAATAGATCAAAATAACTCAATGCGCGAAAAATCCTACCGCTTCCTACCCCCCTTAAAAAGTTACGTCCCCGTAACTTACTAACCTGAGGGAAAAGGTATGGATACTTCTCTCGCATGGAAGCTTCTGTTTCCCAAGTTGCCTCTTGTGACCGATGATTTGACCATAGAACCTTAACCATTGCAACATCTTTTCGCCGAGTACTGCGAACCTTTCTATCTAAAATCTGAATAGGTTGCTCTTCATAGGTGAGGCTTTCATCAAGCTCTAACGGTTCCGGGTCTAAGACATGCGAAGAATCCGCAACATAACGTTTTAACTGGGAGATATGAAAAACGTCATGAACCTTACCCAGCGCATTATGCAACGCTAACCGGTAAGCTAACTTCCCAACCCGCTCCACAATATCATAGGGACCAATGAAACGCGGGCTTAACTTCCCACGAGCACCAAAACGAACCACACCTTTCATCGGAGACACACGGAGTAGAACTTTGTCGCCCACTTCGTACTCATCAGGCCGACATCGGAGATCGGCGTACGATTTTTGTCTATCCTGAGCTGCCTTCATTTTATCGCGAATTAACTTTACTTTCTCAGTCATTTGCACAAGCATATCAGGTCCTAAGGTGACAGATTCAGTAAAATCATCCCAACATACAGGACTACGGAACTTACGACCATAAAGTGCTTCAAACGGAGCCATTTGAATCGTTGCCTGATAACTGTTATTATAAGAGAATTCTACTAAATCCAAATGTTCATCCCATGAACCTTGCCATTCCATGGCTATTGCTCTCAACATGTCTTCTAGTATCTGATTGACACGTTCAGTCTGACCATCCGTCATAGGGTGAAAAGACGTACTATAAAGAAGAGTGGTTCCCAAAGCCTGCTGTAATGATTTCCAAAAATGTGACAAGTATCAAGTATCACGATCGGAGACAATAGTACAAGGTATTCCGTGATATCGAACAACGTATCTAATATAGGCACGAGCAAGTTGTTCCATATCCCACTTACAGTTCATCGGAATAAACCTTGCAGACTTAGTAAGCATATCCACAATAACCCAAAGAGTATCATTACCAGCCTTAGTTCGTGGCAAACCTAACACGAAATCCATAGAAATGTCATCCCACTTCCATACCGGAACTTCTAGAGGTTGCAGTAACCCAGCTGGTCTTCGATGTTCACTCTTAACCTTTTGACACGTTAAACACTTGGAAACAAAATCTGCAATATTCTTTTTCATACCTGACCACCAAAACATGTATTTTAAATCTTGATACATCTTATCTCCACCAGGATGAACCGAGTATCTAGAATAATGGGCTTCGTTCAATAATTTTTCCTTCAAAGAGTCACACCCATCCGGCACACACCACCGTCCTTTAAAACGAAGACTACCGTCCTCATGAATTGTAAAACCTTCAGCTCTCCCTTCACTGATTTGCTCCCGAAGTTTAATGAACTTTGGGTCTTCCAGTTGCTTAGACATAATCTCTTCGAAAAAGGTAGGTTGAATAGACAATGCACTCAACTTGGCTTCCAATTCCCCTTCTTGGATTATCTCCAAGTTCATTCTCCCAAACTCCTTGCACAACTTCTCAGAGATTATTAACGCTGAGGCTGAATGCCTCGATTTTCTACTCAAAGCATCAGCGACTACATTCGCACGACCTTCGTGATAGGAAATCTTCAAATCATAATCACTGATAAGTTCTAACCAACGTCGTTGGCGCAAATTCAACTCGGATTGAGTGAACAAAAATTGCAAGCTTTTATGATCAGTGAAGACCTTGCATTTGACACCGTAAAGATAATGTCGCCAGATTTTCAATGCGAAAACCACAGCCGCTAATTCCAAGTCATGTGTTGGATAATTCACCTCATGAGTCCTTAGTTGACGCGAAGCATACGCCACCACTTTCCTATCTTGCATTAAAACACAACCTAATCCATGTTTGGAAGCGTCACTGTAGACGGAGTATTCCAAAGATGGATCAGGTAAGGTCAACACAGGGGCTGTAGTTAACTTCTCCTTCAACAACTGAAATGCCTTCTCACACTCCTCAGTCCATTCGAACTTCTTTTCGTTCTTCATCAAGACTGTTAGTGAACGAGCGATACGAGAAAAGTCCTTCACAAAACGACGATAGTACCCTGCTAATCCTAAGAAACTCCGGATATCTGTAACATTCCGAGGTGTAGACCAATCCCGAACAGCTGCTACTTTTGCTGGATCTACGAAAATTCCTTCCTTAGAATCAATGTGACCCAGAAAAGCCACTTGCTCTAACCAAAATTCACACTTCGAAAACTTAGCATACAACGGATTCTCTCGCAGAATTTGCAAGACTATCCTTAAATGCTCTCGATGTTCTTCTTGGCTCTTGGAATATACCAAAATATCATCAATGAACACCACCACACACTTATCGAGGTACGCGTTAAAAACTTGATTCATCAACCCCATAAATGCTGCAGGTGCGTTGGTCAACCCAAAAGGCATCACGGTAAATTCGAAGTGTTCGTATCTAGTTCTAAAAGCTGATTTACTAATATCCTCCTCCTTGATACATAACTGATGATACCCTGACCGCAGATCAATCTTGGAAAAGACTCCTGCCCCTTGCAACTGATCAAAAAGATCATCGATCCGTGGTAATGGGTACTTATTCGTAACAGTGACCTTATTAAGTTCTCTGTAATCAATACAGAGACGCATCGTTCCGTCCTTTTTCCTTACAAACAACACTGGGGCTCCCCAAGGCGACACACTGGGTCTTATATAACCCTTCTCTAACAACTCCTCCAATTGGACTTTCAATTTTTCCATCTCCTTTGGGACCATTCGGTAAGGAGCTTTCGAAATTGGCCCTGTCCCAGGGATTAAGTCAATCGAGAAGTCCACGTCCCTTCTTGGCGGCATACCAGGAAGTTCTTCTAGGAAAACATCTCTAAAATCACAGACCACTAGATTCTCAAGCCGCAACTCCTGCTCCTCTACTTTACTTATACTACACAGAAACCACGGTTGCCCTTGCTTGATTAACTTCCTGACCTTCAATGATGACACGATTTTTATCCTCGGTCCCTTAGGAAGACTCCTATATTTAACCTTCTCCCCCCTAGGTCCACTTAAGGTCACCGATTGTTCTTCACAATCTATTATCGCTTTATATCTACTTAGCCAATCCATCCCAAGTATTACATTTAAATAATCCATTTCTAGAGAAAATAAATCACTTGAAAATTTTACTTTCCCTATCTTAACGGGCACATCACGGAACAGCGTATTACAATGAAAAATCTCCCCAGAAGGAGTAGCGACTGAAAAAGATGTTTCCTCGGGGTTCTCCAATTTTAAGTCCTTAACTTTAGACTTTGAAACAAACGAGCACGATGCACCAGAATCAAAAAGTACATTAACGGATTTTGTATTAATACAGAACATACCTATGACCACATCCGACGCCTGCACTGCCTCCCTCGAGTTAACTGCTGAAAGTCTGCCATCGTTCTGGGTAGAATTAGTAACACCTCCTTGATTACCACGTTGGCTTGAAAAGAAATTCTCGTTTCTAGCATTTCCCGGTCGTTGCTGGACACCGGAGTTATTTTCCGGAAACCTAGGGTTTGAGGCACCTCCCAAGTTTCGGCCAAAACTTCCACCATTGTGATTCCCCCTTCCAGCTTCATTACTACTCCGTCCGTTAATGAGTCGTTGTTGTTGGAAACCTCTATGATTTCCCCCTTGCAACTCTTGTTGTCCCATGCGAGTATAACACTCGTACATTCTATGGCCCGGCTTACCACAGTAAGAACAGTCCACTAACGCACCCCGGCAGTCCCTTCCTGGGTGATTCTTCTGGCATCTCCTACAGTTGTAGATTCTTTCCTTCCCATTGCGATCATACAAAGGCTTCTGCATTCTAGCCTCTAGTCTCGAATTTCCCCTATTCTTGCTGTTTTGACCAAAATGAAAATTTTTTTCTTGGAAACCTCCAAACGGTTTGTGCTTCTTAAATTGATTCTGGACTTGATTACTCGCATTCGTATCATTCTGAAACACGGGTTCTTTCCTCTTTTCTCCGCTATGGCCTAACTTCTCTTTTTCTTTCCTGATAACATTTCCGATCTGCGCGGCTCTCTTGTGTAGCTGGTCTAACGTATCATATCTATCAGTCTCAATGTGTTTTTGGATCTTATACGATAGACCTAACTCAAAACGCTGAATTTTCTTTCCCTCAGTCGGGACATCCTCAGGGCAAAATTTCAAGTATTCCATAAATTTCTGATAATATTCATCCACCGTTAGGTTTCCCATTTCGAACCTAGCAAACTCATTTGATTAGTCCTTCCTCACATGAGGCGGATAGAATTGGTCCCTCAACGCCCCCTTAAATCCTTCCCAGCTTAAATCACCGTCGTTTTCTGTTATCAACCTTATCTTACTATGTGTCCACCAATAGTCAGCGTCTTCCACTAGGAAAAACGCGGCTTGGTCAACCATGAGCTCAGCAGGACATCTCACCACTCTAAAAAGCTTGTCAAATTCTCTCAGCCAGTTTTCCAACATAGAAGGTTCACCTTTTCCACTATAAGTCGAGGGTTTACTCTGGGCTATTCTCTTACTAATTGACAAAGCCTTTTCCTCCAAAGATTTCTGTCTCGGATTCCTTGCGCCAGTGAGGGCCTTAACTAGGTTTCGAAGCACGCGGTCAGAGTTTCCTCTTGGCACGGACCTTTTCAAAAAGGGTGGCATGATGGCAGGTATACTGCATTAGGTTAAACAAGGTATGTAAATACATTTCTACAGCGTTTGTGGTTAAGGAAAACTCATTTTGTTATTGTTCTAAAATAAACAAGGTAATAGCCCTAAAGGTAAAAGAGTTGAACAATGAGTCTATAATCAAATCTATTCATTTTTTTTCCATAAATACAATACTAAATCGGTTCTACTTACTAATGTTTAGACTTTTAAAAACAAAATTCAAATTCAAAACAATAATATCATATAGTTCCAATCTAAAAGAAATACTTGGGTATAAATTCCCACATAACCACTGTTCAAGTACTACAAAAGTCTGAGATAAACAACCAAATCATTTAATCGACAAAATTGTTCGCAATTTATTCTACTAAGAAACTAGACATACGAACTCGTACACATGCATAATCAAATAAAGTAGAAACAATCGGGCAAATAAAGGCGACGCATCCAGACGGTCCTGATCCTCCATGTATCGATCAGGGTCAAAATCAACATCACCAGAGTCATCGCTAGACGCGCTATCGGAATTAGAAGGGGTGCCTACAGATAAGGAATCACTCATAGTAAGTCGCGCTACGGAATCAGAAAGCTCTACAATTATTGGCTCAGGTGGTTCCTCCTCCCACATCATTATCTCACTTTCTTCCTCACTCATGAGATCTTCTCGCCTCACCGGCCAACCCCCTAGAATAACTACTCCGCTATCAGTATCGCTCAAAATTTCATCTCTATCAGCTATTTCCCTTTCCTCATCAGCATTATATCCATCTCCTAAGTTATCCTCATCAGGCTCTTCTACCACTCCTAAGGAATCCTCCTCCATAATTTCTCCCTGTTCCTCATCAGAATTTTCTTCGAAATCCTCCTCGAATTCTTCTTCTGGATCCTCATCGGGGTCCTCCTCCGGATCCTCTTCTGGATCCTCCTCGGGATCCTCCTCGAAATCCAACTCGTCGAAGTTTATTAGTAACACTGAGTTTGGGTTTACTACAGGAACAACCTCCTCAATAATATTTGTCCTAGCCCCACTAGACTCTGGAACGTCAACTCCGTCCCGACCCACTCTTCAAGGGCCAATCCTCACTCCCCAAACCTGCAACTTAACTTACTGCTAGTCATTGCCCAGATAGGAAACAACATCATCGCAGGGTCGTTAAAACCAAAAGTACACGTCAGTAATCGTCGCATACCAACTAAAATAATAACACAAGAGAAAGTTTTAATTTAAAAGCTGTCAATTCACAAAACAGTACGCTTCGATCATGCTAATAAAGAATAATTATTTTCATGTAAAGATTAGTCAGCCATACTGCTGTACTATCCAGCCATACTGCCGGTACACTCCAATTCTCCATAAGTGAGACATTACATTAGGGGGAGCTAACCCCTAAGCAAGTCTCTACCATAGACACTCGCCTTACTTCGGTGCCTATGGTTAAGTATGCATACCCCCGCGGTGGCTCATAATGCCCCCATATACCGCGAGTAATTCATTTCCACCAATTGACGTCATACTACGTCCACTTTAAGGTTAGTGAGGTCATACTACCTCTGCTTATCAAAACAATGTATCAAAATTATTTATTCGAAAGATAACATTATTCGTACTATATATCCATACTTTACTTTTGTATACCATTATTAAATGATACATCGGACTAATGCGAACTTCGCTGCGTGTACATACCTTAAGCAAGATAACCAACTCACAAGCGTCTTAATCAATTCCCGGTCACGAATAGACTTCCTACAAGGTTCAATCGTATTCGGGAAATAAGCACACATACACATTTTCCTCAAATCATCCATAACACACATATACAATTACACCCATACCTAGAATACTACACACAACATGAACATCCATCACATACTATAACATGGTAAATGCACAAAACAGGACAGCCTATATAATCTGTACAGAAACTCAACTTAAAACTGTCAAACTGAAAATCCGACTTCACCGTTGCGTCCGGAAGGCGTCAAAACCCCCGGGTACCAATTTTCATAATTTATAACATAGTATAAGTATTTTTAACTTAATTTCAAAGCCAAAAATGTTCCAAAAACACATTTTTTTCACCATTTTCAAAACCAACGGGATTTTGTCATTTCATTTTTTTTTTATCACAAATATCTAAATTTCAATGCTTTATTTCCTATTAAATCTAAACAACAATATTTACATAATTTTCATGATCATCTACAAAATAAATTTTAATTAATTATTTTTTTTTTCCTCAAAAATAATTCTTTTTACACAAATGTACACACACATACACATCACATATATACATGTATATTTCTCTACCAACATTATAAATTCCTCCTATTAATTAATAAAAATAAATTTCTAACACCACATGCATTTTTTTCTATGAGCATCCATTTTTTTATATATATATATACTTTTTAATCATCCATCAAACAAATCCTTCACACCCATATAAACATATCTAAAACCCTAAAACTATACATTAATTTAGATAGAAAAATACATCATACTTTCATACATGAATTTTAAATCATAAACAAATCATAAATTATAAAATAACACACATAAAAAAAATCATAGAAATTTAAATTAAAACTTTAAAAATAAAATTAGGTTAAGAATTTACTCACAATTTGCACAAGAACAAAACACCAATTGATGAACAAGATGATGATACTAGGCGTGAGTAGAAGGAGATTGAAGAAGAATATATTTTTTTCCTTGAGTTTTCTAAGAGTTTTGAAAGAAGAATGCTAATGATGAGACTAAGGTAATTAGGAGATTAAGGAAATAAAGGAATTAAGGAAATTAAGGAAACAATTATGCAAGGCAATAATTCTTAATCTTTCAATATTCTTCAAGAGGTTACAAATCCCCCAACTTACCCCATATGGCCGGCCAACTCTTCAAATCCCCTTTTATTATTATTTTTTTTTTTGAAATTAAAGATAGATTAGGAAAAAGGTTTGGGCTTAAAATGGTTTTAATTGCCTTAAAAGTTGAAATCTCATGATCTAACCCACTAACAAAATAAATAATAATAAAAAAATATACACTTCTAAAAAGAATAATAATAATAATAATAATAATAATAATAATAATAATATTACTAGTAAATCATTTAATATATCGAAAAAATATCGGGGTGTTACAGTAGAGATGTCAGGTTCCAAGATCTTCCATTTCAACTTTGGAGTTCTGACGCCATTGATTAAAGCTGGGACCGTGGCAACATCATTGGCTCTGGATATCGATAAAACCTCTTCGTGGAATCTCTGAATGTATGAAGTGACAGATTCTCTTTTCTTTTGGATCACGCACATCAAGTGGAGGTTGGATTTCCTGTGTCTCTTGGCAGCAACAAAGTGATCAAGGTAAAGAGACTCAAGAGAGGCGAAGTTGTCTACACTTCCAAGTAGTAGGGTCGTGTACCAGTTGAGGGTCGATCTCGAACGGGTGGTAGGGAAAAACTTACATAGCATGGCCTCGCACGTAGTACTGACCGCCATGTGGGCGCGATACGATGCAATATGTTTAGCGGGATCATTGGATCCGTCAAAAGGCTTCACAGCCGGCACCTTAACCTTGTTCCTGTTAGGAATAGATTGTATTCAGGCTGATAGCGAGATTTTAAAGATGACAGGGGCAGAATAGGGGTCTTCTGTCCCGTATCCCCTTGACGAAGGGGGTTGTGGTAAGATTCCTCTAATACTTCTTTTCCTACCCTCTTTGAATTGAGGTAGGTCCTTGCATCTTGCTCTTTCAACTTCCTCCTATTGATAATATGGCGGGCATCAAACCTTAAGTGTTCAGAAGCCCGGCTAGGGTCCTAGTCAGCTACCTCTTTAGGAATCCGGTTAGGATCTGAGGTAGAAGAGTTCAGTGGACGGCGACTTCCTAACGTCGCCTACTAGGCCCTATGTTCGTGGATGTATTCTATCCAAAAGTCCTGACCCCTGATGTTGATTCTGCTGGTTGAAGGTTGGAACCTGCTTCATTTGCCGACGAGCAGAATGTCGAATATTCTACTGTGGGGGTTGTAGGATATTTGGCAGAGTCCGAACTACTTGCTACAATGATTCTTGAAAACGGGCTGTGATAGTTGTGGCAAAAGCAACCAAATCCTGTCAGGTGACGAAGTTCGACAGCTGGACGGAATTTGGAGTCGGCTCCTGGTCATGAACCGAGTTTACAAATGATGCTCTGACTGCCATGTATTAGCTCGGGTGTTTCGTTTGGAATTCATGGCTTTTTGTTCTGTCTTAGAATGTAAGGTGTTATTCTCTGTCCCCACAAACGGCGCAAAAATGTTTCTACGAAAGAAATCGAGTCAACTTAATTCAAGAATGAAGGGGTTGTTTGTGGAAATGGATCCTGCTGTGGAAGGGTCAGAATTACTCGAATCGGGTTCGACTGTTGACCTGCAAAACGAACAAAGTTACTTGTTCGGGGGCGTTTTCCTGAAAAGCCCCTCCGACGCTCAAGTCAGTGTTCGGAAATATGAAGCAAGAAGTGAACGTAAGTATAAAGATGTTATAGAGAGAGAGAAAAACATACCATAAATGGTAACAAATGAGGGTATTTAAAGGATAATAAATGACTTTGGTTGACAGATTAAGAGGTATTTTGGTAATTTCACCCCTTGAAGTAGGCTTCTTGGAGGCTTTGACTGTCTTTCAAAATCTTTGGGCCCTTTGACCTGACTTGGCCTGTCAAATGGGGGCTATTTGACCCAATAACATTAATCAATTTTATAAAAGGAAGGAGACACTACCAATTTGTGTATATATTAATTATATGACAACTTATTACATTATGATTTATGAGCAATGGGTACAATGAATGTAGCAAGTCAAAGATATACTGGTGGGAGACAAGGATCGACCATCATGTAAAATAAAATCAACCAGCAGCGCCTAAAAGCAAAATACTTTAATGTTCAACATTTAGATAACAATTTAGAAAGAGAAAATAAATAGAATGAGTAGAGAAGGAAATAAATAATATACTTGAAGTTTTGTTAGATTTTATATAGTATGTTATAGAATTCAATCATTATTTATGTTTTTAGTTATAATATGTTACAAAATTCAATCATTATTTATGTTTTTAGTTAAGTTAGTTCGTCATTATGTGTTATTTTTTCTTTTTAAAAAAACATAAATTGTTGTGAGAAACGGTCTCTCCGAAAAACGCATTAAATATATAGGCTAAATAACTCAATTAATACAAATTAAAAAGAAAATAAAAATATGGGTTTTTTGTTTTGAGGTTGTCTCTTTAAGAAACGGTTTTTCACAAGAATAGCCGTAAATAAAATGGTTTTATATGATGGACTTAAAAGTCCTTAAGATGTTCATTATTTTCAAAGCATTAAGTTAGAGTTATTATTATCATTATTTTTATGGGTTGTCGTCTTCTTTTCTTTTTCAGATTTTGATTATATATTTCTTATGAATGAGATATACAAGATACGATGATGAAGATGATGATGTTGATGGTGATTTTTACGTTGCATTATAGTTTGGACTAACATATTTCATGTTGCTTGGCAATTTAAGGTTAAGTATTTGAACTTACATTGAGATTGCTCATTGGAGCATGTTAATCTTGCTTACGTTATATTGGAATATCTTTGATACTCTTGAAAGATTCTAGGATCATTCCTTTGTTAGAATTATGGCCTAATTCACTGGAGCATTTTTGGTAAGTATCTTTTTAATATATCTTGCTTGGAGAATAAAAGATTTCATCTCTTTGAAACCTCAAAGAAAACGTGTGATTCTCCTTATATGGTAAGTTTTATGAAATCCTTGATTGACTTAATTGATTCACTTCCGATTAGGTCTTTGTTCCTTGTGATGTTTTAGGTCATCTTGTATTTTAGAGAGTGATTTTATTTTTCATAGTATAACTCCCATTTCTATTATCTCTAAGTCATACTTAAAGTCTCAAATTAATATTTATATGAAGAGATAGAAAAGATGAATTTTAGTGTGGTAGCATTGGAGTTTTTGAAAATTAAACGTGATCTAGTTTTAAAACTTATACTCTAAAACTCTTAGTGAAAGTGAATAAAAAAACTTTGCCAAAAGCTTATAATTTATATGACCTCAAGAGTGGAGACATAGGCCCTTTTAAGGGATGAACTTCAATTCATTTGTGTTAGTTTATTATTGTTTTCTTTACTATCTTATTATATTCTATCTTTCAATCTCATAGTTAGCGTTTTTATTTAAATTTAAGAAGAAACAATTTAATAATATGATGACTAATAATAGAAAAGTGAACAAGTTTGAAGGATTTAAAAATTAAGAAATAAAATGTCGATTATATATTTTTAGAAATTAAGATGATGATTATTAATGTTTTATAACTAGGTGAAAATTAAATGATTTAAAAGCAAATGTTTGAGAGTTAAAGGGTTACTTCGTAAAGAGATAAAAGAAGAAAGAGAAAAAAAATGCAATCAATTGGATTCGATCCTATGACAATTCAGCATTGATATGTTAGTAATGCTCAAATCACATACTCTATCTTATTACTATGTTATTCTAATATGATTTCTCATATATGAGGTCATTTAGTTTTAAGAGTCCTGTGTATTTAGACACCCCAAAGCTACCCACAGGGTTATAGAATTGTATACATATAATATACTTCTATTATAGTTCTTTAATAGAAAAGTTAATAAGATAAACAAACAAGCATAATTTTTTAAAAAATAAATCAGCATGCTGCATGCTTGTGCTTTAACTTCTTGACGATGATATCTTTCTAATTTTTTGGTATTTTATCACCCATTTTCTATCTTTACAAACTTCCATAGCACATATTGGTCATTAATAGTGGAGTGTGTACTGTATTATGTGCTTATACTTTTCATTTTCCATTGCTTATAAGTGCATGGATCATTTGGTTATGGATCATACACTAAAGTTTGCGAATATACTTGGCGCACCATATTATATGGGGAGTAAATAACTTGCTCATGTTTTGGCACTTTTTGTTAAGTATGAGCCTTTGCAAGCTAATGCCAATTTGCATGTTAATTTGTTCCTTTATCTTTCTTGATTGATACATTTTATTATTTAATTCATAGTTTTTATAAAAAAAAAATTGTAAAAAATCATAACGAACGTAGTTGGGCAAACAAATCGTTGCGAGACGTGACCCATGGTCATTAGGTTGGGGATTTCAAGGTGTGCAACTTAATCCACGAGTTGTAACCTTCTACTTGCTGGAATTTTCAAGTTAAATTATTTGATCTATATATCCTTTTTTCTTCGAATCGAGGGACTTCTTTATCCGTGCTCTCCTTTATGAGTATGAATTCCCGCCGTCTTTTCCTTCCCAAAGCTTGGCCTAAGTTTATCTATGAGCGAAATATACTAGATAGGATGATGATTCCTTTCATAATTAAAGAGATTTGATTCGACATATGTCAAGGAGTGTGACTATCTGCTCGTTGAAAAATCAATTGATAATGGCCTTAAACCTCCATCTTTTTGATGTATATTGGGAATAACATGTAAAAGGTTCATTCTAGCTAGTTTCAAATGTTCTTATCCTTTCACACTATAAAAATCTTATTTAGTGTCTGGAAACAATTATTTCATTTCAAATTATAGATTTTAATTATAAAATCATATATGAAGAATTTGAAAAATTACAAGATTTGAGTAGTTATTCTCAAATTTTCAATTTTAACTACTTTAAAAATAATGATAGAATTTGATCTAAATTCAAATTTCCAAATAAAATCATCACTCTCAAACATGGCATAAACATTATTGTTTTCCCTTTTTTATTCAACAAAGCCGTCTTGAAAAATTTGGAGGCTCTGTGCTAAATTTTTATTTTATGCCTTATTTATAATAAATATATATTTTTTATTAATAAATTTAACATATTTCTTTTTCTGATCAACGGGAGAAAGAGAGATTTTGTGCGGTCGATCACCTCGCACACCCTCAAACACCCCTCTGTTATTCAAGTCTAAGAATTGTAAATTATTATTTACAGTGTAATTTAATTACCGTAATTAAAAGTTGATGATGTAATTTTTTTATATTAATGATATCGATATTATTTGATTTTTTCTAAATCCACTCCTGATTTATGCGGCTTATAGTGAGAACACACTATGTATCTTGTGTTAGAACTTGTATAAACAATACATTATATTTTATAATAAATTTAGAATATCATGAGATATTGTTGAAATGGTGTATTCGTTAATAGTATCCATCATTTTTTTTTTCTACAGTTTAAAATATTATTAAGGCAAAATTATAAAAAATTATCTAATTTATACCCCTTTTGTAAAAAAAACTACCTTATGTAAAAATTTTTGCAAAAAACAACCTTATATAATACAATTCTTTGCAAAACACTACCTTATAACGGTTTTTGACCTTTGACCGTTAAGTATAACCGTTGACCCTCACGTAACAGTCACGTGATTCTTTAAGTTATTTACTTCGTTTTCATTTCAGTTCAGCCTCATTCGAGAATTCTTTTAAGTATTATATATACATAATAGGAAAATGGATAAAAGAACTCTACCAACTCAGTTTGCAGCAGCGAAAACCATGGACTGATGCCATTGATAAACAAGAATCCACAAGCTGGACGGATCGAAAGGTGTGTAAAAAGGAAATTAAAAGTTGCTGCTTGAATGGGAATTAATGAGCCAAAATATTGGGCTGCTGCTTGAACTTCACGAAATCAACGAACATTTGGATTGAAATCTTTGAAAGGAATCAAGGGAAGGAGAAAATCACGAAAAAAAATCAGAAAATGCCGCCATTGTTGTGCTTCGAAGGAACATTTGGATTGAAATCAGAAATCAACGAACATTTGGATTGAAAAAGCCCATTACCATTGATGTTGCTCGAAAATCATATCAATTGAAGGCTATGGCTTGATTCTTCAATATCAGACCACAAGAGAGGTCCGTTTAATGGCGGAATTAAGTTTTTTTTTTTTTTTTTTTTTGTGTGGCTGTGTATTGGACCGAAAATGACAAAGGAAGAAGAAAGGGATAGTTTCAAGGCTTTACAAGACCCGAGAGCAGCGTTTCGCCTTCAAGAATCCGATTCATGAGACAAACAGAGAGATGAGTGTTATGGTGTTGTACTGCAAATCTTAGAGAAACAAGGAAAGGAAGGTTTCTACTACAAATCACGTGACTGTCACGTGAGGGTAAATGGTTATATTTAACGGTCAAAGGCCAAAAACCGTTATAAAGTAGTGTTTTGTACAGAATTGTATTATATAAGTTAGTTTTTTGCAAAACTTTTTATATAAGGTAGATTTTTACAAAAGAGGGTATAGATTAGGTAGTTTTTTATAATTTTGTTTATTATTAATTCAGATAAGTGGTTCAAAACAGTATGTTTAGTCTTTGAAGATATATGCTCATTATTCAAATGAATATTATGTGCTTTATATAATGTTATATTCAAATTATTCCTAGGTGATGATCTTATTTATCATGATTCTATTTGATGAATTTAATAGTTGTTTTAATAATTGTTATAGAAAATATAATAATGATGGAGTTAATTTAATCCTAAAATATGATTATAAATTGTTAAATGGTAAAAATAATTTCGAAGAATAATTAATTGAGATTTGTGTTAGAATACTTTAAATTATGAGAAATTATTGGTGGGACTTTTTTAAGGTAATGTTTTAGATTCGATTTTCACCAAGCTTTCTCTAATTTTCAGTCTATTCCATAATAAATAATGGTGGGACTTTTCCTATAAATAAATATTTTATTCATTCATCATGAGGATGATCTTTTGATGACTAAATTATTGTTGATTTAATATGGTGGAAATAATTTTACAACAATGGATTAGTTTATAAATAAATCATGGTCTTTCTTTATTATAGTGGTTTAATTTTACTAGTTTTGTACTTTGATGATAATATTTATTCTTTATGGTATTGTTAAAACTGATGAGATTTAACTTGCATTTCTTATTAGTCATTAGAGCATATTAGTTTGCATTTGGGTTTTTCAGCTTTATTTGCATAGCAAATATAAAGCTTTTATGTGAAAAAGCTGTTTTGTCGCTTATTCTGTCACAAAAAGTATTTAGCGACAAAATAGACGATAAAACGCTTTGTCATTTAATTTTTTGTCGCATAATTAAGATTTTGTTGTCTATTTTGTCACTGACTTGACGACAAAGCTAAGATTTTGCAGCGAAATTGATTTTCTGGTTATAAAAAAAGTAAATATTTGTCATTATTATTTATAATTAATAGTAATTATTACCATTATTATTTACCAATAATAACAAATATTTTTTTTTTTTATAAATGATACTCAAACACTATATATAAATAACAAAAGTAATTAAATTGAAATTTAATGAATAAATTAATATTAAATTAAAAATTATATATATATATATATATATATATATATATATATATATATATATATATATATATATATATATATATATATATATATATATATATAAGTTCCAGTGCGAACTGTGCTTAAGTGTGAACCGTGCGAACCTTGTTATTTTATAGCAAAAAGGTGTGACTATTTTGTGTGAAATTTTTATAGTTGAAAAGTAACAGTTTTTGATGTAACTGTAACACCCTCCATCTTTAATGAAAAACATGAGCCAAAACCTACTCATGGGAGTGTTACCGCCACATCTATTTCTAATAAAATAAATGTAAGTCATAACGACTAAGAAATAACTTAATAACTTTAAATCCAACAAAGGGTCTTACAACATAAGAAAAGGCTGAAACGCAATCTATGTCCATATAAAATTTAAACAACTTAAGGTAAAATTTAAACTGAAATACGACTCTAATAAAAGCTATGTTTCTAGGTGATCCTCATTCCACGATTCTCACGCAATCAATAACCTGCAACATAAGAATGCAAGAAAAACAAGGGAAAAACACACAATCAATAACCTGCAACATAAGAATGCAAGAAAAACAAGGGAAAACTCTCAAAATCAGAAAATTGTGTAATTCCAACTCCATCCCGTAAAACGATTAAGTTTGAAAATGATTTAAGAAAATAAAATATAATCAAATTGAAAATAATTTTAGAAAATAATATATAGCTGAGTTTAAAAAAAACAATTTGTGAAAACAATATATATAATATCACATAAATCAATTTATTAATTTGATATTTAATAATGACAAACACATAATCAATTTTTAATTTGAGGGAACGAGAACGCCAATAGGCCGAGGCTTTACCCCTATACATACTTCATCAAGAGGTCGTCACCCCAAATAATTCAAGGCCAGCAGAGTAGTCTCGGGGGACCCTAGTGTGCACACCCCTTCTACTTAGATCACAACAAATAGAAACAAGACTAAACATCGTATTAAGTATCAGAAATAATAATACTTGTCGACAACTATACTAACCAAACAGGACAACCTGTTCATTTTATACTTGGATCACAACAAATATAAGAGCTTCATTTCCCTCGTGTTACTTTACGTGATTAAATATAATTAGTCGCGTGCACACAAACATATAATCAAATATAAATTATACATTTTATTTTATGATCATAAGTTTTCCCAAGAAAAATATATCTCAAGAATATTCAATTGCAATATTAATATCATAATATTTTTCTCCGAAATTCAATCGCATTTAAAATCAGTATTAAAATAATAATATAACTTTCATCAAAATAATAATATTATAAGTATTTCTCTTTCAAATTAAACCGTATCTAATTTCGTTATCAAAATAATAATATAAATTTTATCAAAATTTCATGTTTGACAAAAATAATAGTAGATATAATATGAGAATATATAAAACATAATATCATACAAAATAATGTCATATAAAATCATGCATTCTATTTAAACATATTAATTATCACTTAGCACATAATATCAATGGGATAGTCCAAATTAGATGGACATTGAAAATTACCTTTTCACGCGATCCTAGACAAATGTACGCTCCTAATAATTTTTGACTACGAATTCGCTGTCTACACGATAAAATAATATATCTCAAATTAATACCCCGATCAACCCAATCGAAATAAATAAATTAAAAGACTCTCGAATTAAATTTTATAATTTATTTAAAATGACAAATTTTAAAATGTAGTTAAAATTTTAAAGATTAGAATAGTTTTAAAAGAAAAGGACAAACTTTAAATAATAAAAGGATTATAAAAAAAGAAAATATATATAAAGCTGCTTTAAAAAAAATAGTAACATGATTTTGCCAAAAAAATAACAAGGTTCACACAGTTCACACTTAAGCATAGTTCGCACTGAAACTCGACCCTATATATATATATATATATATGTATATATATATATATATATATATATATATATATATATATATATATATATATATATATATATATATATATATATGTATATATATATATATATGTATATATATATATATATATATGTATATATATATATATATGTATATATATATATATATGTATATATATATATATATATGTATATATATATATATATATATATATATATATATATATATATATATGTATGTATATATATATGTATATATATATATATATATATATATATATATATATATATATATATATGTATATATATATATGTATATATATATATATATATATATATATATATATATATATATATATATATATATATATATATGTATATATATATATATATATATGTATATATATATATGTATATATATATATATATATATGTATATATATATATATATATATATATATATGTATATATATATATATATATATATATATATATATATATATATATATATATGTATATATATATATATATATATATATATATATATATATATATATATATATATATATATATAAACTTGAACTAACTTTTGTAAACTACAATTTTATTGCTATTAAATTTATAAATTGTTTTTGAGATAAAAAAAAGTGAACGGAGAACAACAAAAGATAATGAAAGTAATATTTTTTACTCTAAACATACTTCTCCTGTTATTTATACTTGCTATATTTAACTTTTTACGCAATTAAATGTGTTATTTTGATTATTTATATATTGAAATATGCACATTCAAAAACTTTATTAAAATGTTAATATTATAAAAGTATGCAATTAACAATTCAAATAAGATTTCACTAACCTATATTTTTCTTGCACATCAGGCAAAATATTAAATAAACTTAAAAGATAAATAAAATCAATAATCATAATGTAGAAGCATTTCATAAAGAGAAGTAAATACATCTTAAATGTATATTTTGTTTGTTAAACATTGAATATAAGTAAATAACCACATAAGCAAAATTTATAAAAAAATTAATATTAATAATCTTCATATCGAGACGAACCAAAAAAATTCTCACTTAACTAAACTTATAGATCAAGAATTAAATACAAATTAAAAATATTAAAATATTAAAAAAAAAAAAAAAAAAACAAATGAGACACTAACCACTAATTTGAGAGACCATAATGTTGAACATTGATTTATAAGTGCTTCCTTCATTCTGAAATATTCGCTACATTTCGATTATGTGCGCTATTCATCGTTTAAGTTTATTTTATATATTGCAGCTAATGTGTAAGTAAAAGTAACGTCAAGTAGGATCTTGTTTTAATTGTCTAATCGCATATTTTCATAACATTAACTTTTTATAATTTTCAAATTTGTATAATTTAATATATAAATAAACAAAATAATGTATTTCATAAAAAATAAAATGTAGAAAATATAATGAAAGGGAGGAAGTATATAACCTCACCACAATAGTGTGACTACAGCTGAAAATTTAGAGTAAAGACAAGGAATATGCGACTTTTGAGGCAAAGCAAAACATCAAATAATAATTAGGTATAACAAAAACAAAGAGCTTAACTAAAGCAACATGATTAAGGTCACTAATATCATCATTTTATAATATAAAATTCTAAGATTCCAATCACATCATCAATATAGTCATCTCCATTGATTACCCAAGCTATTATGGATTGGAGACTGTTTCTTTTACATCAAATAATTTTCATTAAACTCCTCAAAAGAACCTCCCCACTTTATTAAAATTACATTCCAACAACTTAACATACATTCTAGAATGCCTCATTTACATGTGAGCATGCTTTTGTATCATCACCACACAACTCAATACACAACACAACAATCAACAACCTCTTCCTCAATCTACATCATTCATTTTGGAGCACTTGGAGGTTCACTTCATGATATAATAATATATTTCATCCATTCTGAAATACTCGCACCTAATTATGATATGTTATATTGAAAAATATCACTATAATAGTCGAAAGTAATGTTAATTAATAAAAGTACTAATCTACTATTAACCCCCCAAATCACAAAGAAAAAAAAAGGAAAAAAAATCAAAAATTGAAAATAAAATTAACCCACTTAAATATAGCCATAAATCACCCCAAATCTTGATTAAAAGTTCTAAAAAATAGAGCATCCTATCTTTTTTGAAATACTTCTATTTTTTAATGTTTAGTAGTGAAGGACATCAGACGAAGCCATGATGGGTTGGTTGAGATATCCCAAATTCCAAGGGTTATTATAATTATTAATAAAAATATCAGAATTATTATTTGGGGTGAAATTATTAAAATAACCATTAAAAATTCCAAAATGACCCAAATTGTCAATTCCAAGACTATTTTCTTCCAAGGAAGAATTAATCCCATTAAGGGTATTCATGTAATTAAGGATATCATTGAGGGATTGAAGCCTTTGGCTAAGCTCATTGATTTGAGCTTTTAAAATGGAGTTTTCAGCTTCAATACTTAAATATTGTTGTGTTGTATGATTGATTGTTGGCAAAATCTGATTATTTTCTTTCTTTAATTGATCAACTTGAGCCATTAAATCATCTAGATGCTTCTGTTTTCTTTGTCTTGATCTTCTTGCTGATTCTCTGTTTGATGCCATTCTTTTTCTCTTCCTCTCATCCATTACCTGCTGCAAATCTCCTTCAGATCCTGAGTTCTGAAGGTGATTGCTAGTGATTGAATTCCCACTTGAACAAGCCATTGACAGATTATTCTGATTTTTTATGATTTTATATTATATATACAAGTAGTAGGACACAGGACCCAGATTAAAAAAAATTATAAAAAAAAATGAATTTAAAGGTTTTTTTAATTTAAATTGAAGCAAAATGAAAGGTTAATTGTTCATGAGAAAACATAAAACCAGTAAAGAAATACAACAGAGAAAGATTGAACTAAGTGGGTCCTGCGCCTGAGAGAAGAATTTATCATAAACCCAGAACGTAGAATTTCACTAAGAACAGGAGACATTAATTAATGTTAAAGATTCATAACCCAGATCTTATTTTTTGCATGGATTTGAATAGGAAATAAGAAAAATGAATTGATCTTTTCTGGAAAATTTATGATTCTGAACTTTAAGATCTGCAAGAAAAACAGCAGAATATCAGAAAAATCTAAAGAGAAAAAAATCAAAACTTAAGAAGGGAAGGAGAAGGAAGGAGGAAGAGGTTTGTAAGAAATGTGAGGACTGAATATATAGAACAGAAGTGGGCATGAATTCAGAAAAATGACAAGAAAAGTTGAACGGAAAAAATTATTAATTAATTTATTATGTAAGAAATTTTAAATTTTTTTTGAAAATAGATTAGTGGTTTTCCATGTGATGGCTTGAACAAAATTTCATAACCGCCCACGCCCCCAACAACTACAGCTGGTTTACAAAGAAAAGAACAATGTTTAATGATAATAATAATATCATTAAATAAAAATGTGAACATTACATAAAAATGTTAACTTTTGTACTTCAAATCTTCTTTGATATTTGTTAATTTGTTATGTGTACTACTCCATATTTGTATTTCTGTTTAAACTAGAGTATATACTCCATTTATTTTCTAATATTTTTTCCATTTTAAATATTCCATCTTAAGAAAAAAAAATTTAATTATTGTTTTTGATACATATTTAGAAAATAATATATACCTATGTGAGATCTTATTAGATTCATCTTAATGTATACTTTTTATTATGTATTATTTATAATTTTTTATAATATGTATTTAAAAATATTAAAATTTAAAATTTGCATTGAATATTATGCAAAAAAGTAAATGAGAAGAACAAAAAGAAACGGAGGAAGTATTTTTTTCCCTTAAAATTGATGTTGTTTATTATTAGAAAAAATTAATAATCTAACATTTGACTCATTTATTGTGAATTATCCCAACTTTGGATTATTTATTAATAAATCAACATTTGCTCTTAGTTTGCAGTTAGTATACCAATAAAGTATGCTGATAGTGTTAGATTTTTCTCAATGCATAAAATTCTAATATACACCTTTTAATAAGTTTTTATGAAATGCCATTTTAGATAAAGCGACTTAAATTATACTTTAAAATCGTGCAAAAAACATATTTAACCAACAAAATAAATGAAATGATGTGAGTTTTGTGTTTTTCGCATTTGTTAGATGAAGTTAGCCTTCGTGGTCGAGTATTTCATAATTATTGTTGTTCACACATTTTTCAATAATATATTTTTCAGTAATATTTTCATATGTTTATGGTCCCAATAAATTTTACAATTACTTTATCCTAACATTTCTATAATGCTATAATCTCTATATATTTCACACTAATTTGATTTTAATCTTTTTTCTTGCTTATAATTTTATATTCTCTCCATTAACACTATTATTTAATAATATAATATATTCACTTTTATTTTTAAATTTACTTTCATATTCAATATGAAAAAAAGTCATATAATTAGTATACTTTTATTTGTAAAAAGATAATAGAATTTTAGTATTTGAGATATTTCACATGAATATTTTGAGATTGCCAACACCCCATGTGATCTCAAATCTTTGCAAAGTATCTTATTATTACTTTTGTCAATAGATTGGGAAGGTGGAAATATACGGAAAATAAACATTTTTAAAAGCAATTTGCAAATTTTATTTGTTAAAATTTCTTACTTAATTTCTTATAGTGTACGGCATTAGGCCTTATATAAACTACAATACTAGGTAGTAATTTACTAATTATGGTAATGAACAATGCACAATTGTATATTACTATTTAAGATTTTAAAGATTATAGATTTAAAACCAAAGCTAACATATAAATAAATAACCAGTAAGCATTTATATATGGGATTTTATTTATTTCGCCTCAATATAAAAGTATTAAGTATATATTTGGTAAGTTAACCAAATTATTTGAAGTCGATAAAAATTAGTTGAAAATGAAAATGTGTCTTTTGATTATTTTTGAATAACTCAGTTATTGTGTATATCCGCTAAAAATGTAATCAATCTAAATAATTCATTTTCAACTTAAAATTATTTTTAGTCATAAAATCATTTGAAAGTTTCTTCCTTCTAAATAAAATGTCATTCTTCCTCAAACATAATTTCTCATCCATTCAAAATTCAATTGTTAATAAATATTCAATATCTTTTCAACATAAACAAGCAATAGGTGTGATTATATAATTAAATGTTCGATTGATTATATAGGTTGATCAATAGGTAAGATTATTTTTTTTCCAATTAGCCTAGTTATAATAAATAGTAAATATTCACTTTGTCTCTTCCGTTTTTCATTATTTTTCATTTTAATTTGCTCCAGTGATTTTGTACTTTTTCCTTTGTCTCACCCTCATTTTTTTAATCTCATCTACAAACTTATATTCTCTATTTATTTTTACTATTCATTTATATTTTTTAATTGTTTTTTTTATTATTTTCCAACTCAATTTCTTATTCCATTAAATTTCATCTAATTAATATTAGGTGTAAAATGAAAGAGAAAAACGAGACTATTACTTTATTAACTCTCTCTGTCCCATTGAATTTTCATCATTTTTCATTTTGGTTCATCCCATTTAATTTGCATTTTTTTTTATTTTTAGACAATGGTCCACCACTTTCTTTTAATCTCATCCATACGTTTTAACTATCTTTTAATTTCATCCATACAATTTATTATCTCTCTTTATTTATTGCCATTTTCTAAAAAATAGACCAATTCCTCAATGATGCAATTAAAGAGACTAGAGAGGATGGAGTAATACAGAAAAACTATTGAGAATGGTGAACAAGACAACATTGCATATGTAGAGCCAGGGAACTGTTGAAGAATCAGTGATTTCACTGGAAATTCACCGCCCCAATAAGATTTTTTTACCGTTTAGATTCACAAGTACAAGTGGTGTGGGCAACTTGTCTTGACTTCTGACACAAACCCGCCAGTTTTTGGTCACTGGTTGGTGGTAGAAAAGTGCATCCTATCTTTTTTAAAGAAAATGAAAATACACATTTTTACGACCATAGAGCATTAGTATAAGGGTATTTTATGAATAACCGACAGGTAAAATTATACGTGTTTTGTACCGTATTTATTTCAGTTGGAACGGATATGAGTATGATTTTGGTGAATAGCGAATGGGTATGAGTATGAAAAATTCTACTAGCTATGGGTAGATATGGGTATTAGGTCTTATCCACTCCATACTCACCTACCCTACCCTATAGCCACACACCCAATATCTACAATATATAAATTTAGATTAGTTTTGTATATTTTTATTAAAAACTACCGGCAAACAGTTGAGAATATTAATTTTATTTTATTACATTCTATGGTTTAAGTAAAATTAAATGTACAATTAAATTTGCAGAAGTTTGTAAAGTATATAACGTGGACTTTAAAGGAATGTGAGGCGGGTATAAGGTGGTGGGTACACCTATGATGAATATACCCAGTTGACCATACTGGGTGGGGATAGGTTTGAATGTGTACTCAAGTGAGAAGGCGTGGGTATAAAATTTTTACCCACCATGGGTGATGGATAAATGGTGGATATGAAAATTTTAGGTGGGTAAAGTTGTGGGGGAAGACAAACTGCATCCACTAGCCTATTTTTTTATCGTTTGGGTATTTCATATAGAGGATAAAAAGAAATTGAAGGACAAAATTAATTAAAGGGAAAAGTATTAATATATAAGTGTTAAATTTATTGGTTGTTTGATAGTATTAATTTGGCCTATTATTTATGAGTATTCTCTTGAAAATATTAATTCGTTCTCTACATTTAAAAATAAATAGAAGAAATCACTATTTTCAAGATAATCATCTTACATTATATAAGTTGATTAAAGTAAGAATTGTTTCTTGAGTTATGCTGGCATAGGTTAGATAGACCGAAAAAATTAATGGTTAAGCAAAGAAAGAAAATGGGTTAAAATTTTTATATTAGACAATAATTAATGAGATGCCTTTAACTTATTTTACTAGGCACTACCTAACACCAAAAAATCTATACTAAAGAGACCTAAGAGGCAAGAGCACTAAATAGGCATGGGGTGGTATTTTTGTATTTTACTCGAAGAAACACTTAAATGAACCAAATTGTCCCTCCTATTCAACCTATTTATTCTATTTAATTTTTGTCACTATTCACTTATTATTCTTAGAATGTACTTTATTCCTAAACTATAAGTTAAAACATAGCCAAATAAGTTTTTTTTGATTCGTCTAAATGCAAAGATTTTTTTATTTTTTAGGAAAATGAAAATTTTTATTAATCCAGAACAAAATAGTACAAAATAGTACTATTAAAAAACAAGAGAACTGCAAACCTAATTTGCATCACCGTGAGAAAGGAGCACACCTTCTAGAAAGCGTCTCCCCCAACCCACTCTTCATGTGCATAAAGGAAAACAGAATTTCATAGAAGTTCAAAAAGAACAACAACTATACAGTAGAAAACTGAAAAATAAATCCAAAATCCTCCTAATCCAAGGGTGTTTAACACTCACACTTTGATTGGAATATGCAATGCAATGCAATGTAAAGATTATTAATATCAAGATTATTAATATCAAGTTTTCGTAATTTTTAATTAAACACAATTAGAGATAAAGATTAAAATATTATTTTGATAAGTATGAAAAAATTTAATGGGATTACAAAGTTAAATTTGATAAGCCCAATATAGGTCGTTTTACCCTTAGACAGTTTTAACAATAAATAAAAAAAGCTGGTCTTGGACGAGACGGCCTTGAAACCTTCAATTTGGGCGGCCCAATCCATCATGCGTGTAACAACTTGGGCATTTTTTTTTTATTTTCTAGGCATTTTTTCAATTTTGATCTTAAAGATATCAATTTTGATCTTAAAGGTATCAATTTTCAAAATTGATACCTTTAAGTTTAAAATTGATAAATGGCAAGAAAATTGAAATGTTGTTACATGCGCGAATTGAGCCGACTCTAATTAACGGTCTCATAATAAGACCATCTCGTCCAAGTTTTTGTGATAAAGAAAACGTGCACAAAAATGTGTATAATCCTAGTTCCAAAATAATTCTAAAAAACTTTAATTGATATAATTCACATTGATCTCCCAATATTAACGTTAGTATCCCAATATTACCGTTAGTATCCCAATTCTTTAATCCTAGATCTATTTTTGAATAATAATTAGTATCCCATATTCACAAGCGGCATGCGACATTCACTTCTCCAATTTCTGGTTTGAGCTTTTCATCTCCATTTTCTTTAATTAACATTGCGAAATTAAACCCTAATCTTTCTCCATCCATCTTCAATTGCTGACCCAATTCACGAATTCTTGCTGCTCATCCATTCGAATTCTTATCACATGTAAGGTAATTTCATTCTAATTTGCAATTTTACTTGTTTTTTCTGGTTTTTTCCCCAGAAATGGCTAAATCCCCCATTGTTTTGTATATCTTTGTTCACTGATGAAGTTTAGTCTTAAAATAATTTGGTGTTGTGTTTATCAATTGAATGGTTTGAATTTTTGATTTGCTATTGGGATTCGCTATTAATTCTTTTATCTTCTGTTTTCAATTTTGCCATTTCAATTCTGTATTTCGAATTAACTTATGGAATGATGTCTATTATGAATGGATGGTGTGACTTGACTCCACAAATTGGTGTGTGGATTTATGTGTAGACTCTTGGGATGAAATCATATGGGTGTGTTAATACGTGTGTTTAAGTTGGTAACTTAATGTTTGTTTAAGTGTGATTTTATTGATGAAATAATCATGAGAGTTATTGGTCTTGATGGTGTTTGATGGAGAAGTGCAAAAGGTTTCTTGATGATGCTTTGCTATGATAGTTGAGCAGAAACTGACAGAAAGGAATATTGAAGGTTGCTCGACCAGCTCGCTCGACCGAGCGAGCTCTTGGGTGGGACGAGCAAACAAACAAAATACATCCAGTAGCCTGATGTAGCTTGCTCGACCAGGTCGCTCGACCGAGCGAGCCTCTGTTCCAGTTGAGCGATTCTTCTGACGATTCATAAGCTGTTGTCTTTTGTCCCTTTAGCTTCTTGGAGCTGTTTCAAAGTAGTTATTATTTTCTCCTACAAACTTTGATATCATTGATGGTATAATTTGTTTGTCACAAGACTTCATACATTCGATCTTAGCAATATTGGAGTTTGAAACACATTGGTTGAACTCTAATATCGCATTGTTTTCAATTGGGATCAGAGCCAAGTCGTTATTATCGTGATTTAGAGGTCATATTGGTGCAACATGGCTACAATGAAACTTGATATTAAGAAGTTTGATAGGAGTGTGAACTTTGGCTTATGGCAAGTCAAAATGAAAGCAATTTTGATACAAAATGGAGTGCATAAAGCATTAGATTGTGTGGAGAAGAAACCCGAAGGCATAAGTGAGGGGAGATGAGAAGGAATGGATGCGGAGGCCCTTTTCGCCATACAACTTTGTCTCTTTAATGAAGTTTTGAGAGAAGTTATAAATGAGGAAACTTCAAAAGACATTTGGAAAAAGTTGGAATCACTCTATATGGAAAAGAGTGTTACCAATCGATTTTTGTTAAAGAGTCGTTTGTATGATCTCAGATTGCAAGAAGGGAAGCCAATGAAACCGCACCTTGATGAATTTTACTCAATAATCATGGATTTGCAAAATATTAATGTAAAAGTGGATGATGAGGATTTGGCTTTTCTATTGTTAGTTTCACTTCCGCCTTCATATAAGCATTTTAGGGAAACCTTGTTATATGGAAGAGACACATTGAGTAATGAGGATGTTAGAAAGGCCTTGACTCAAAAAGACCTTATTGATTTTCAATTTGCTCAAAATGAGTCTAAAGTTTCCAGTGATGCTTTGTTTATTAAAGAGTCGAGTAGGAACAAAAGGGGCACGACTTGCAACTTTTGTAAGAAGAAAAGTCACCTCAAGAAAGATTGTTGGAAATTAAAATCCAAACAATCCGATGAAAGCAAGTCCACAAAAGCTATCTCCGTCGAAGCTAGCTATGTTGAAGGTGAAGAATACGATGTTGGTGCTCTTGTTGTTACTAGTGAATATAAGGGTGGTGATTCTTGGATCTTGGATTCGGGATATTTGAGACACATGACTTTTAACTCTAGTTTCTTCTCAACTTATCAAAAGGTTGATGGAAGAAAAGTCACTATGGGCAATGAGACTAGTTGTCCGATAGTTAGTATTGGAGATGTTAAATTTACCATGTTTGATGGTGTTATAAGAACATTGACCGGAGTCTTTCATGTTCCAGGTATGAATAGAAACTTAATTTCCCTTAGTATTTTGGATAAAGAAGGTTTTAGATGCATTGGTGAAGGTGGAGTTTTGAAGGTTAGCAAGGGTCCTAATTTGTTTTTGAAAGGATCCATTAATGATGGCTTGTATATGCTTGTGGGTTCAACATTAATTAGTTCGGCTTGTGTGTCCATCACTTCAACCAAGCACGATGATGAAGTTAATGATACTTCTTTAAGGAATGAAAGTTCGAGAATAAGTCCAACATAACCCAATGAGTCCATGGGATGTATAGACTTGATTGGTGATTAATTTCGTACTCTTTTGTGAGCCCTTTTAGGGCATTTTAGTGCATGTGTTATGTTTATGCACATGTGTTGTTTTTGTTTTTGTTTTGAGTATGATGTTGTGTAAGTTGTTATATTATGTTAGAGTGAATTAGAGAATTCCATTGACTTGGGTGAACTCAAGTCAAGGTGAAGATTGTTGTAAATGGTGTGACTTGAGTCCACAAATTGGTGTGTGGATTCATGTGTGGACTCTTGGGATGGAATCCTATGAGTGTGTTAATATGTGTGTTTAAGTTGGTAATTTAATGTTTGTTTAAGTGTGATTTTATTGATGAAGTAATCATGGGAATTATCGGTCTTAATGGTGTTTAATGGAGAAGTGCAAAAAGTTTCTTGATGATGCTTTGCTATGATAGTCGAGCAGAAACTGACAGAAATGAATATTGAAGGTCGCTCGACCAGCTCGCTCAACCGAGCGAGCTCTTGGGTGGGACGAGCGAACAAACAGAATACATCTAGTAGCCTGATGTAGCTCGCTCGACCAGGTCGCTCGACCGAGCGAGCCTCTGTTCCGGTCGAGCGGTTCTTCTGACGATTCATAAGCTATTGTCTTTTGTCCCTTTAGCTTCTTGGAGCTGTTTCAAAGTAGTTATTACTTAGAATTAAGGCTGTATTCTCAGTGAATGTACTTAGTACTATAAATAGAGAGCTCTCGTGTACATCAAACACATCTACAAAATACACCCCAAGCCAAACACTAGCCTATATTCTCTTCTCTATTGTAATTCTCCATGTTTAAGAGTTCTTTGAACTCCTTTGATATATAAGAGATACTACACCAGAGGACGTAGCCTAAGTTGGGTGAATCTCGTTAAATTTTTGTGTCATTTTTATTGCATTATTTTCTCCTACAAACTTTGATATCATTGATAGCATAATTTGTTTGTCACAAGACTTCATACATTCGATCTTGGCAATATTGGAGTTTGAAACACATTGTTCGAACTCTAATATCAAAGTTTATTTAAAGGGGTTTTCAATTAGGGTTTTGACCTTTTTTATAAATAAGATTGGTAGTTAGAAACAATACTAATAAAAGTGGAAAAATAGTACAAGAAAATTTATTTCGTCTTTCATTGTTTCCTCGGTGCTTGTACAACATTGATTTAAATCCAAATGGACTAATTAGAAGTATTTTATTCGATACTAATCTCTGAGTCGATAGTACTTATAAAACTAAGGGTGTTCAAAAACGGGGGTCGAATTGACCCGGATCTGAAAATTCAGATATCCAATTTTTCGGATAATGAAAATTATTATTCGGTTCGGATCCAAAAAACAGTACATCCAAAATTTAGATATCCGATTTAAATCGGATTAGATGCCGAAAATTCGAATTTTATATTCTTAATTTTTGGCTATTATTAAAATAAATGTGTTTTTGTATACATAAATAGTTAAATCTGAATTCGCTTTCTTTCTTTAATCAAACTTATTTTTTTAAACTTTGAAAACAAATCATTTTGAAAATATGGTTAAATTTTTAAAAGTCTAAATTAATTAACAATAAATTTGTTATACAAGTTAGTTATAGTTTAGAATTATACATATACTGAATAAACAAACCTAACAAAACTTTTTAATAAAAAAAATCTTTTAAACTAAAATATATATATAAAAAAAATAATAATCCAATATTCGATTTTACCAACATTCCCTTTTGGATTCGAATCCAGTATGCCATTTTATAATCAAATATCCAGTTTGAATTATTCGATTTCTAAAAATTGGATAAATTATCAAGTTTTTACAAATCGGATACCAAATATTCCAAATCAGATAATTCAGATCAAATATTTTTGTACACCCTTAATTTTGGAGTTCTCAACCCTTATCGTACTTTAAATGTCACGCATCAAATGTTGTTCAAACTTAACCCTTTTTTCATTCATATATGATATGCATGTTTTTCTGGGTTATAGATGTTTAATAATTATTGTTATATTTAGCTTTTTACATATATGTGTTCCTGTTGTGATATTAGTTAAGCTCTTGTATAATTTCTATGATAATAAAATTTTAATGCATATTACTTTCGATTTAAATTTATTAAAAGCGATTAAATTTGAGTTAAAACTACATATTTAAAATTATTTTAATATGATAATAACATTGTTTATTTTAATTTAAAAATTTTAACTTTTTATTTTTTTTTATTTTTCCATATATGTCAAAATAAAAAAAACCAAAAAATTAATAATTGAATTTTCGGTGATTTTACGATAATTATGGAAGAAATTTTTAAATCTATTTAAGAGACTGTACCGTGGTGCATGTTATTTGATGACGACATCATATTTGTAGCAAAAACTCAGAAGGAAGTTGTTGCGCATAATTTTAGAAGCTCCGGTTGCGCATAAGTCGTACAAAGACATAATATTTGCAATGTCACTTTATTGAGCCATCGCCAATTGGGGAGCCAGAGGTGACTATTAGTGAAGAAGTTGTTGCGAGTACGACCAAGTTCAGGTATTTGGGATTGATTTTTCAGAGTAATGAGGAGATTGATGGACATATTACTCATCGTATACAAGCGAGTTAACTCAAGTGACGATTACACCAGAGTGTTTGTAATAGGAAGATTCTAAGTAGGTTAAAAGGTAAATTTTACCAAGTATTTATCACACTTACTTTGCTATATGAGACTGAATGTTGGTCTGTAAAAAAGACTTTTGAATATAAGATAAAAGTTATAGAAATGTGTATGATGAGGTAGATGTGCGGTCACACAATGATGAGTAGACTCAGAAACCTGGAATTTCAAGAGAAATTAGAAGTTGCCCCTATTTCTGCAAAGATACATGAAAATAGTTCAAATAGTTTGGGCATGTGCAGAGATAGAAGATTGAAAGCATGATAGTGGAGGGATAGACTTTGAATGACTTACAACTCCCAGAGGACCTGCCCAGGGATATGGATAGTTGGAGGCGCTTTATTTTTATCTTAGACTACCGATACTCTCTCGCTTACCTGTTGGTATCTTGTTTGTCTTTGCCTTTTATATATCATTCTTTTACTTGTTATTTTTATTTTATTTATATGTATTTTAGTTATTTTTAATTTTGGGATTGAAGGCCAAGCTTTTGTGGTAATATATAAGAAGCTTGTAGATTTAGTTTCACTCAGTCCTTTTCATTGCAGAAACCTTTTATTCTGAGGATTTTCTTCAGCCAAGGGACTCTTTAGCCGCATCCTCCTTTATGACGGGTTGTCGCTTGTCTTACCTCACCAGACCCTCAGCATAATTTCCGATGGCTACGATCATGATTTTGATTCAAAATGTTATTGGTAAACTGAACTATTATATTTCTGAAATATAGATCATGGCTAACCAATCAAACAATGTCTTCAATCTTCGCTCAACCCATGAGAAGAAAAAGTTGAATCGGAAGAATTTCCTTGACTGAGAAAGAAACATAAGAATTGTTCTTAGGTGTGAAGGGTGAGAAGTTTTCTTGACATCTAACTTCTTACTGAGCTTCTTGATAATGTCAAGCTAAACGAACAAAATGCCAGGCAGACAATTATTAATAACACTAACCTGTTAATATGCTTGATGTTATCATGCACGAAATCAAACTTCTAAAATAGGTTTGACAAGAGCAAGATGCTTATAGCATTATACAACAGCTGAAAGCAATATTTCAGCTACATGCTATGTAGTAAACGTTTGAGCTGATCGCAAATATTTGCGAGATGAGCTAAATAAGGAGCAGGCTATTAAACCACATATATTTAATATGATTTGATTTTTTTAACATATTATGAAACTAGATTTCTCTTATCCTAAAGAGTGTATCATTGACATCATGCTAGGTTGTAAAGGTTAGAGCTCATCGAAAAATTTTGCGAGGTGAGCTGAAAAAGGAGCAAATTGTTGGACAACACATATACAATATGATTGGATATTTTTAACAAATTATGAAACTAGGTTTCTCTTATATCATTGACATCATCATGGAATTAGCAACATGCTAGGTTGTAAAGCTTTGAGCTGATTGCAAAACTTTGGAAGGTAAGCTAAAAAAAGGAGCGAACTATTGTATCGTACATATTCAAAATGATTGGATATTTTTAACAGATTATAAAGCTAGGTTTATCTTACTCTGAAGAACTTTTTATTGACATCATCATGGATTCGTTGCATGATGGATTTAACACCTTTAGAGGTTACTCCCTGCAAGAGTTGCATGGGATATTAGTGCAGGTAGGGAGGAGTATCTCTGAAGATCCTCAAAATCTCATCAAGGATTTAACTCCCCTAACAGTCCGTGTGGTTGTTAGTGATAAACGGTGGTAATGGGAATGAAAACTAGAGCTGAACAGAGTTTGATGTAAACCGTAAACCAAACCGGACCGAACCGTAATTTAAATATTTGGTCTGGTCTACGGTCTAAATGGTCTGGTTCGATTTTTTTTAAAAAACGGTTTCCGATCCGGTCCTGGTATTAAAATTTTCAGACCAGACCGGACCGGAAAACCATAATAATTCCAGTCTGGTGAAAACCGTAAACCGTAGACCGGAACCCGTAGTTTCCATTTTATTTAAAATTTTAAATGTTACTATTATAACATTATGATTGGGTAACCTAAACCTAAAAATCTCTGATTCTGATTTCTGAATATCCCTATTCCCTCGATCCCTTGATTTCTTCTCCCTTCCTTCTCCTTCTCCTTCTCCCTCGATTTCAGCTGTGCTGTACAGCCTGTGCTTCTGTGCTTCTTCGAGGCTTCGACGCTCCTCCTTCAACACTTCACCACGAAATCAAGTGTAGAATCTCGTAATGTAAGTTTATTGGTTGATTTTTTGATTTTTTAGGGTTTTTTTTATCAGTTTTTGTTTAAACTCAAATTGCTCTTCAAAACATTGAGATGTGCAAAAAAACAAGAATCAATCTTAAGGTTGTAGAACTTAGATTTTGTTGCAGACAACTACTTCAAACAAGCAGAAATTAAGCCCTTGGGAAATGTAGAGTTGTAAGCTAGTAGAATTACCATTTGGAGAATATAATAGAAATTTAGCTCCAGAAGTTGTACCAAACTTTTTTTGGTTGATGAAACCTGAACAAGTATACCATGTTATTTTAATTAACATTAATAATGATGTGTTGATAGCCAAGTATATTTGGGAATAGGAATATAAAAGCTTTTTTACTTGTATACATCATTGTTAGGAATTAAAACATGTTTTTAAGGCCTCTGGAAAGTGCATATCCATCCTATTCTCTAGATATATCAACTACAGAATATTTGGAATATATGTGAAATATTCTTTGAAATGACAAGTTGTAACTTGTAAGTATTGGTGGTTCAATTGTAGATGTCGATGGATGAACCTTTTATAGTTTGCGATGAAAATGAAGTGGATGATCAGGATGGTAATGAAATCAAAACGGACGAAGTTATGAGCAAACAAAGGAGGAAGCTTGTGAAACCAAGAACCGACATATGGGATCACTTCACCAAATTTACAAACAAATATATGGAAAAGAAATGTAAGTGCAACTATTGTGGTCATGAATATAAGTGCAATCCGAGTGTAAATGGGACTAGTACTTATAGAGCACATTTAAGTAAGTGTCGTAGATTTTCACTCAATAACAAATCAAATGCTACTCAAACACAATTGAGTTTTCAATCAAGCGTTAATGAACAAGGCGAACAAGAAGCTTACTTAAAGAGTTGGATGTTTAACTATGAGGCTTATAGGAAAGGCTTAGCGTTCATGATAATTGTTGATGAACTTCCCTTTAGATTTGTTGAAGCCCAGGGGTTTAGGTACTTTTGTTCACAGATGCAAAATAAGTTTGTGGTTCCTTCTACAATGACTGTTGCTAGAGATTGTTACGAGATGTTTTTGGATGAAAGGTTGAAACTAAAATCTTTTTTAAAAACTAATTGCAGGAGAGTATGTCTTACTACTGACACATGGACTATGTGTTTAACTGCTCATTTTATTGATAATGATTGAAAGTTAAATAAAAGAATCTTAAACTTTTGTCCAATATCAAGTCATAAAGGTCAAGCCATTGAAAAGGCAATTGAGAATAGGGCTGCACACAGTCCGGTCTGGTCTAGTTTGACAGAAAAATCAGACCAGACCAAAAATTCCGGTCTGAAAATTTTTCAGACCATACCAGACCAGTCAAAACATGGTCTGGTTTGGTCTGGTCTACGGTATTTTTTTAATTGAGAATCCAAGATAAAGGATAATCTGTAAACAAAATACATCACCAAATCCGAAACATTACAAATTTTCAATAGTTAAGTACATCACTAATTTTATAATATAGAACATAAAGTAAATTCATAGTAGTCACTAGTCAGCACTCAGCAATAGCGACTTCATCCATGAATAAGCATCATTGCATCAAGGAACGTCAATAACTGAAGGAGCCAAATTGATCTTCGATAACTTTATACAATAAAAACAAACATCAAAAAAATATGATTTTATAAAATAAACATAATACTAATAATGATATGAAAGATCACATACCGTTCTCTAGTTGTGCTATATCCTCCAAGCACTCCTCAACTTTTGGAGAAGAAGCACGAAGCCAATCTTGACAAGAAATAAGAGCTTCTGCCATCTTTGGACTTAATGAACTTCGAAATGAATCTAGAACTCGACCTCCAGTGCTAAAGGCACGTTCCGATGCAACTGTGGATACATGAATGGCTAGCACATCACGAGTTACAAGAGAAAGAATGGGAAACCTTGAACTATTGTTTTTCCACCATGTCAAAATATCAAAGCCATCTCCATCTTCTTATGTAACCTCATCTAAATACTTGTCCACCTCTGTTTTAGTCAATTCCCCATCTTTACGAGACTCTTTGTGTTTTTTAAACTTAGATCTCATAAGTCCTTTTTTTGGAAGACTAGATTCTACATCTTTGCTAGAACTTGAAGCACCATCACTTTGGTTCGTTGTTGCGGATGTGGAATGAAAGCCTTTGTATTCATCATATAAATCATAAAGGGCATTCTTTACCCGCATACAAACAACAGAAGCATCATTATCTTTTGTGTACATTTGTCTTATCCCAAATTCCACAGTTTCCCATTTATATCTAGGATAAAGAACAACAGCAACATATAGCATAACATTTAGTTTTTTAGGATCCCCCCAATACTTATCACACTTTTCTTTCATTCTCTTTGCCATTTCCTTAAACTCATAATCAGGACTTTCTCACCATTCTTTTAGCAAACAATCAACATCAGTTATATCATCAAAACAACCATTACAAGTAACATATTGTGAACCAGACACACGCAAAGTTAAATTATAAAACACTTCTAATAATTGAACTAAGTTCTTCACTTGGTCCCAATCATCAGTAGTAGGCTTTCCTAAACCATTCCCATAACCATGGGGATCTAGAAGATGCTCATGAAAATTTGGATCTTCCCCATCATACCTCTCAAATGCCAATATAAACTTCAAAGCAATGCTTAACATCAAATAAGTTGAGTTACACCGTGTGACCACATCAAGAGACAACATGTTTTTTGATGGAATCTTCTCATCCGAAACACACTTATAAAACTTTTCAATTCTAGATGGAGAAGATAAAATAAATTTAACAGCACCTCGAACTCGACAAACAGCATCAGTAACTAATTTAAGACCATCATTAACCACTAAGTTCATGATATGAGTAATACATCTTACATGCAAATCTTCTCCATTCAACACACTAGTTCCCCACGTTTTGACTCTTGTTTTTAAATAAGCAATTGCAGTATCATTAGAACTAGCATTGTCAACAGTAATGGTCGTCACATTTTCAAGACCCCAAGCAAGCAAACATTTCTCAATTGCCTTTCCAATGGCCTGACCTTTATGAGTTGATATTGGACAAAAGTTTAAGATTCTTTTATTTAACTTCCAGTAATTATCTATAAAATGAGCGGTTAAACACGTATAATTAATTATTTGAATTGAAGTCTATGTGTCAGTAGTATGACATACTCTCCTACAATTAGTTTTTAAAAAAGATTTTGGTTTCAACCTTTCATCCAAAAACATCTCGTAACAATCTCTAGCAACAGTTATTCTAGAAGGAACCACAAACTTATTTTGCATCTGTGAGCAAAAGTACCTAAACCCCTGGGCTTCAACAAATCTAAAGGGAAGTTCATCAACAATTATCATGAATGCTAAGCCTTTCCTATAAGCCTCATAGTTAAACATCCAACTCTTTAAGTGAGCTTCTTGTTCGCCTTGTTCATTAACACTTGATTGAAAACTCAATTGTGTCTGAGTAGCATTTGATTTGTTATTGAGTGAAAAATCTAGCATTTGATTTATTGTATAGAGTTATCGAAGTTCAATTCGGCTCCTTCAGTTATTGACGTTCCTTGATGCAATGATGCTTATTCATGGATGAAGTCGTTATTGCTGAGTGCTGACTAGTGACTACTATGAATTTACTTTATGTTCTATATTATAAAATTAGTGATGTACTTAACTATTGAAAATTTGTAATGTTTCGGATTTGGTGATGTATTTTGTTTACAGATTATCCTTTATCTTGGATTCTCAATTAAAAAAATACAAAAAAAAAACCGTAGACCAGACCAGACCAGACTGTTCTAGAACGGTCTGGTCTGGTCCGGTCTGGTGTCTTAACTGGTCTGGTCTGGTCTGAAAAATTTCCAGATCGGAATTTCTGGTCTGGTCTGATTTTTCTGTCAAACCAGACCGGACCGTGTGCAACCCTAAATGCATTACTATTGGGAGATGTAGTATTAGGTGGTAATGAAAATTTGTAAACAAAAAAGTTTTTTGTCATCAAAGTTTCATTACCATAGGAACGACATGGAACTTTTGATCACATTTTACACTATAAATCATACTCATTACCACCATTTAGTACCACTAACTAAATGGGTAAATGTTTTATTTAGCAATTTTTTTTATTATGTAGTTATTTAGTTTCTATACTGAAATTGTAATTTTCTTTATGTATGAAGCTGTAACATAAATTGGAAAGGCAAATAATTTCTTCACTTAATACACAATTATATAATTTCAACTTTCACACCTGAAAAATCAAAGAAAATTCCAAAGCATAATTTTGAACCATGTATTGACGTAGTAACTAGAGAAAGAATCTCATTCCTTTCAAGATATCTCATTGTCTCCTAATCTCTACTTCCAAAAACTTAGCTGTACAAAACAGTCTATATGTTATGGATTTATGGTAGGTAATAAAGAGGAGGGGACATACGTGTTGACAAATTAGCTAACATATAAGAATTTTGTGATTTAAGGAATAAAAATATGCTCTTAATTTGTGATTAATTTTTAATTTATAAGTTAAAACAAGTGAAGATGAATCTTGTTTGATTAGTCTTAATACAAAGATTATTAATATCAATTTTTTTTATAATTTTTGTTATCATACATAATAATTAAAGATATTAAGAATTAAATTAGCGCATTGAAATGCATAAAAAGTCAAAAAGTGTAAGTATTTTAAACGCAGGAAGTATAAAATATGGTGCATAAATGTAGTGTCTATCCTCATTTCTTGTCATTGTTGAGTTATGATTGATTTTGATGATAATAAACAAATGATGATTATCAAACTAATATGTGTGTTAAGATGTGCATGTACAAGTTATAGGTTATGAATATAAAAGTTCCCAAGAACATCAATAACTTGAAGAGTTATTTTAAGGCATACAACAAAATAAATGAACAGTTTGTTTTTAAAAGATCGTACAGGAAAGATATCTGATCTGGAGTAGGATTGTTGATGAGAGTACGTAAAGACTTGGTCAAGGAAGTTGTGATAATCTATGATATCCAGAAAAACTGAAATAAGTTGAGAATGTTAAACAGGAGGTCTACTGTTCCCGGCTAATAGTCTGTTGTTTTCGTGTTGATAAGTCAGACACAATGGAATGTTTCCAGAAATCAAGTCTGAAAGCTTAATGTCAAACTGAGAAATTCTGAGTCGAAGCCAATCTCCAGAGACATGAAGATTCAAGTATGAGTATACTAGACTTCATGTAAGTATGATGAAACATAATGTAAGTATGATAAAACATAGAATATGTTAATATACGTGAAGGAACAAGAGTCTGTTCTGGAACAAGTCAGTTTAGGAATGAGTCAGTTAAAGAATAGGTCACTGTCCCTAACAGAACGAGTATAAGTCAATTTAGGTACACCCTAATGAATATATGGTTAACAAATCTGCGTAAAACACAATATGATATAAAATGATAAAAATCTTAATAATTTATTTATTATTAAAATGATTTTTTTAAATAAGAAGTTAAAAAGATAAATTTTGCTATAAATAGGCCACATTTTATTAAGAAATTTTTTATATGAAATAATCAATTTCTTTAGAAAAACCGTCCCTTAAAAAGTGGAGAGAAAATAGGATATTTTTACTCCATGTTTTACTAAGAGGATTTTATTTGAAATAATCAACTCCTTTAGTTAAATAATTCCTTAAAAAGTGGAGTGAAAATAGGAGAGTTTTACTCCACTAGCGCAAACGCGTGTGATTTGTTTAATGGAGATACTTTAATTTTAGTTTGCTATTTTTTAGGAGAAAATATCTCATCTTTTTAATAGCTATTTTATCTCATTGTTTTAAAAGAAAAAATATATCTTTTCAAATATGATTTTATTGAATATTTTTATGGGATTGTTTGAGAAGAATTTATATAAACAAAATTATATTTTACAGTGAAAAAATTTCTTATAAAACAAAATTATATTTTACGTAAATTAAAAAACAGTTATTGGAAAAGTAAAAATCATAAACACCACCCTTAAATTTAGGAAGATGGGTGTTAAGGGGAATTAATTAACCGACATTATATTTTCATTTTCCTAAATATAAGGGTCATGGAAGTTATATAATTAATGGGAAGTAGTGGGAAGTTAACTTGCTGAAAATAGCTTTTCTCATTCTTATAAAAAAATTTCCTTTCATTAATTAGAAAGTGAGTCTGCACAACTCCACCATGGGGTATTTACTCCTCAATAGTTTTACTTCATTAAAGGATGAGCTTCATAAATATTGAGTTTCACGTAATATCGTAAATACATATTTGAAGTCTATTCCTAAAGTTCATGTCATGTAATGGTATGTTCCGTTTCACAAGTATATTAATATAATCTAAAGTTTCATTATATGTAGAGTTTTATGCTCATCCAACGATGAGTTTGTACTTCGAGAGAAATGTAGAGAGTTTGAGTGAACTCCTGTAATTTGGAGAACAGGGATTTGAGTGAGTCCACACAAGAAAACTGAGAACTTAGAGTTAAGTTCAAGATGGCTGTGTCTCGTGATAGCTTGTTCAAAACTAGAGACTGGGAACAAGGGGCTGTTCCAGGGGCATTAAGTTTGGAGAGGAACTTAATAAGAGGCCAATGACTTGTGATAGCTTGAGTGAAGATGAGAGAAAGTGAGCTTCATGAGCAACAAGAGAAAGAGAAAGAGAAAGAGAATTGTTGGCCTAGTTTTGTTTGTTTATGTAATTGTAACGAATTGCCTAAAGTATAGTAGAGAATTTGAAATCCCGAGGGGTCGTAGTTATTCCTTCTATTTAGGTCTAGAAGGTTTTCACGTAAAATATTGTGTCTCTTTCATTTATGCTTGACAAGTTTAAGTCTTTAATTCCGCAAAAAATTTTAAACATACTATAACTAGCTCATACAACAATTCACCCTCCCTCTTATTGTATCCATCCATAAATAACAGTCATGAAAATATGGCAATCTTAGCTAGCATAATAGTGTCTTCATATGGTTAGATAAATTTTGTATGTGGTGGGGTGAATGTGTGCATGTAACCAACATAAACACTCCTAACAACTTGGCTTCCTTTAACAAACACCATTACATGGGGCATCCAATACCAGGGCAGCTTAAGAACCAGCTATCAACCTTTATACTTCACTATAATCTTCCATTTTCGTTCATTTTCCATTTTTAATTTGTTTATACCACAAGCCTATTAACTTATACTACAAAAATAATCCAACCCGATTAAAATATGAGTCACATTTTAGTCGTATTAAGAATTGAACTAACAAGCTAGCGATTAATATCATAAGTCGCCAAAAAGGTAATCGCCACAAGGAATTTGATAGGCACAAACTCGCTTGCAGCGACCAAATTACCCTAGTGGCCTTTTAGTCACCTGTAGCGACTAAACATTTTGTTATCGTGTTGGTCACTTCTACATGTTAAAAAAAATGTAAGTTTATCGGTTGAATGTAGTTGAGCGTTTTAAGGGTAAAATAACGTTATGTTATCCTCTGTGATAACACCGAAGCATATATGATCTCTAATTTATATGAATTTTTGGTATAATTACAAAAATGTTATGAACTTTTGCATTTGTTGTTTGAAATTTTGAAATTATTTTTTTTTTCAGCACGCAACCTTTGGCGGCTAATTAAATAGCTACTCAGTTGCAGTCAATAGCATCGAAAATGGCTGCAAATGAAGTTAGTTGGTTGGATCGACCTGTATAGAAATTGGTAGCCATCCGACTACTTTTTGCCTTAACCAGGTTCTTTTGTCGCTTAATAACAATTCTTTTATAGTGATATTAACATGAATTTGTATCGTGACTCAACTTACAACGTTAATAAAGTAATATGATTTAGTTGCATTTTTTTTCAAACATTTTGAAATAAATTTCTAACTAAAATTCTAAATCTATGTTAGGCCCCAATTGTAAAACAGCCCTGACCCTCATGCATTTCTTCCAACAATTTCTTTTATTTAAAAAAGCTTATCAAATCAAAGAAAGAGAATATCCTGTTATAGATCACATAAAATCACTTTCCATGCACCAATAAACATGTTGTTTCATTTTAGAAGGGACAAGCTTTGTGGGCATCAACACTCTTGACTTTTTTTGTGTTAAATTTCTTTAATTTTTGTGCAAGACCATTGTATTTATTGTCCAAAATTATTACCTTAACGCCTAAGGTTCCATGTGAAGCCATACCTAATGATTTGAGAAGGAAAACACTAGGGAGTGTTTTCATGTTACCTATGACATGTTGTACAACGTAATTTGGGTCTTCGGCAATGAGAATCTTTTATGAATGGATGCTCCTAAAGTCCTTGATACTTTTACAAATACTCTTTCAATTATGATCTAATTATATATTCTTAAGACTTCATCTTTTGCTATATATCAATCTATGATCATAGGTCCACTATGTATCTTATTTTCATGGGTTAAACTTCTTAACGATTTGAAAGAAAAAATTAGAAGGAAGAATGAAAGGTTACATTTTTTAATCAATTAGAATTTAAGAAATAGGTCTAAGACAATTCAAATAAGGAGGGCAAGAGGTAATCTACTCACAATCCCATAGCTTCACTACTAAAATCCATTGGTAGTAGTATGAGTTACTGGTCAAGCATCTAATTAAAGTGGTAAACAATCTTCTTTTAATCTGATATTAGACTATTGTAGCTGGTTAAAATGTGGCAAAGACTCTTGTCAACTAAAAAATATTGGATTATTTAGAAATAATTAATAGTAAGAATTATTCACAGTAGATAGGAAATAAATGGGCTGGAATTTTTCAGGTTAATTTTTCCAATTAAATTTGTGAATAATTGCAATTTTAAGGAGTATATAATGCAGACTCGGAGTAAATATGAGGCAGGTATAAGGTAGGTTTACCTATGATGGGTATGAATGCATATATACAAATGTAGGCATACGTATGAAAATTCTAGGTGGGTATGGGTATGGGGGCATATCGTATCCGTCTGCCTATTTTGTCATCCTATCATCAATCTGTTTCTTGTGAAAAATCAAAACCTACGAACTTATACTTTTCTGTCCAATTAAATTTTCCCCATAGGCATTTGGTGGAAAAACTAAAACAAAATGGAAAAAAATAAATGTCGTGAGGTAGTGAGGAAAATGTATGCATTTTTTTTGTAAATTTGGAATATTATTAATGATAATCAAACAATGCAACAACAACGAGAACCAAGACCGCTTGCATGACAAATTCGGAAAGGAAAAAAAGCCATAGAACTCCACTAAAACAGGCCACTCGAGAAAAACATAAAAGTGAACTATGTGGATGAAATAAAAAAAAGTAAACAAAATGTGTTGCTAAGAATGAATGAAAAAAATAAGTGGATGAAGCGTGCGGGAGTTAAAAAATGCGTTTTTACACAATACAAATTTTTACGCATACATATTTTTTTAAATTGAATAAATAATAATAAAGCATATTGTGTAATTAATTTTTTTTATCAAGTAGACCTACTTATGTAGTGTATTCTATTAATAGATCAAATTTCTTTTTGTTATTCTATTTAATTATCGTTTTATTATAATTCATTAAAAGTCAAATATTCTTTAGACGATCAACTTAAACATATTCAAATTTTAAAAAATAACCCAATTCCTCTAAAATATTTAATCAACGAAGACCCTTATAAAATCTGGATGTTGTAGTGCAAGAATCCAATTACATACTTTACTTCATAATTAAGGATGATATCTCTCGCCAAACTAAGTCAAACAAATTCAACTTTAAAAAAAAAAGTCAATCAAATTCACATAATTCACTAATCCATCTTTCACCATAAAAAAATTTATTATCTGTGTAAAAGTCTAAAATATATTTAATGTATATTATTTTTATTGTGTATATTTTTTAATTACCAATTGATAAATTCATATTTCTCAATTTCTATTTCCAACTTTGTGATATTCTCACACTATTTTTATTTGAACAAAATTTATAGAAGACAAGTTATTATTATAATCAAAGTGTAATCAATGATACGAAAGAAACGAATTACATAATAAGCACTAACATATAATAACATATATTGAAAAATCCATTGGAGTGAGAAATACTTGTTATTAGTTGACTGCTTAATCTTAATCAATTAAAACAACAATTCTAATTTGGCGTCTTACCTTAAACTCACATTTAAAGCATATAATTATTAAATATATTTATCTTCTTATTGTCAATATTTCTTCATGTCCACTAATAAAAGCACAGTTTTCTTTATTTTTAATCATTATGATATGATACTAAATAATACTCCATTATTTAATTTAAGTCTTTGGGGCTATCATCAATCTTATATATCGTTGAGTATAACACCTTAAACAATTTGTCTTTTGTGTTCTAACTTTGTTTTTTTATCCTTATGCTGAACGTTTTTGTCGTTTTCCTTTGAGGAATCCTTTTATTTTGTTTTCTCTTTTGGTTTAGATTTAGGGTTACAGATTTAAAAGATCTATCTAACAAATTTGTCGATTTGAACTATTAATCAAATGACATTATATTCGTCATTATACATCAACAGAGCTCCGTCAAGAAAGATGAAAAGACAGAAAATGTTCTACAAGAGCATATCAAAAGTAATGCTAATACTATAATGGTGATTATTATTTGTATTAATATTTTATATCTTATAAGAAATGATTATATGAGTAAAATATTTTTGTTATTTGAATAAAATCACCCCTTCACTATTCCCTAACACAAACTAAATAATAAAAATAAAAACAAATAATTACATTACTCATAAATGAAAATAAACTATGAAGTTCGATTAATAAAAATACACGTTAATTCATTATAATCATATATATATATATATATATATATATATATATATATATATATATATATATATATATATATATATATATATTAATTTACCAAAAACACTTGTGGCTCAATAGATAGAGCATCTGCATGTTGAGCAGAAGGCGAATCCTTACTAGGCGTAGGTATCAGTTGGGGGGCGCGCATCCTTTTTACTCCCTCCTTAAGGAAAACAGAAATGATTTATCAACATCTTTAAGAAAAAAAACGCTACCTAAAACCTACCTTGTGCGGAATATTGGGAGTGTCTTTTACCTTTATATACGTACTACTTGAGTATTCATTCATCAATACAATCGGTTGTCTAATAAATACTTCGTATAACATAAGAGCTTAATCAAAATTGAAAAGACTAATTAGAATTCTAATCTGGCGTCTTATAATAGTAGTCAGTAGATCGTACCATAAACCAAGAATTAAACGCATAAATGAAAAAATCTAAGGAAAAGGGGGAGTGGGTCCAAGTGAAAAGCAGCACATTTGACTGTGAGGCTGAAGAAGAAAGACAGAAAGAGAGACGAAGATTCATATACAGTAAATGCAGTCCCCTTTGCCTTTGGTTATGTATGCCCTATTTCTTTCTTTGTTTTTTTTATTTTTTTTTTGTGTCAATCAACAACAGCTAGCAGGCAACTATATTATACAGTATTTACCATTTTTTATAAAGTGAATATCTTAATAAAGTTTTAAAAATCTATACAAAGATGATAAGTTAATTTAGCATGTGTGCTTATAGAATAAAGAACTCCTGTACCAATGAAATTAATAACAGGATTAATACAGGATCATCTAGAAGGTCATAATAAAATAATTCCTCCATTCTTTAATGTTATTACAATTTGGAATATTTCATCTTAAGAAAGAGAAATTTAATCAATATTTCTGACACATATTTACAAGACAAAATATATCCATGTGAAATCTTGTTAGATTCTTCTTAATGCATTTTTTTATTATGTATTTTTTATAGTTTTTTATTATATATATTTAGTGTAGACTGTGTTAGAGATGGGAACGACAATAAGAGGGGGGTGAATTGTTGTTTTAATAAGTTTAAATATTTTAGCCCTATTTTTGCGGAATTAGATAAAAGAAATAAAACTTAAACTTAGAGCGAAATAATGAAAGAGACAACACAATTTTACGTGGAAACCTTCTAGGCCTAAATAGAAGGAAAAACCACGACCCCTCGGGATTTCAAAACTCTCTAATATGTTTTAGGCAATTCGTTACAAATACATAAAACAACTTGCTTCACTCGAAACTTCTCCAAAGAGTCCAACTTTACTTTCTCTTTCTCTTGCTTCACTCGAAGCTTCTCCAAAGAGGCCAACTTTACTTTCTCTTTCTCTTTCTCTTGCTTTACTCGAAGTTTCTCTCTTAGCTTTAATCAAAGTTATTCTCTTTTCTAGCTTCATTAGAAGCTTTCTAATTCTCCCCTAGACTTACCCAAGTCTAGTTACAACAATTCACTCAAAAACCCTTTACAAGGATAAATTCACTAAAGATAAAATTAAAGAGTTGCACAAGAAAATATTATAAGTTAATTGGCAATTTTAGAACAAAATATTTCTTGTTAATTTTTGAAACTTACGTATGAATTTTCAAGGCTCATACGAAGGCTTAATTCGAGGAACAAACAAGTCCTCTATTTATAGATTTTAATTTAGCTATAAAAAGAAAGTAACTACACATTATTCCCTTATCCCTAATAAAATGGATCTTGAAATACAAGGTCAAAACACATGGTTAATCACTTGTACCTCTTCAATAAATAAGGGAGAAATAATTGGAAGTTTAGTCCAAAAGCTACAGTTCCCTATTTCTGATAATAGGTAGGTTGGTTACACGGTTCGCCTTTACTAATAATAGCTACGGTTCCCTTTACTAATATTATCTATGGTTCCCGTTACTAACTTTAGCTAAGGATCCCTTTACTAATATCAACTACAGTTCCCTTCACTAATTTTAGCTAAATTAGTTAATCACTAAATATAGATCCGAAATAAAAGCCTTTTTAAAAGGATTAGAAAATCACACATCAGGTGGTTATAAAATATTTTGCCAATTAACTTAATAATTAAATAATGCAACAAATTAATTTTAACTAATACATCAACTAAAAATTAGAAAATAACTTAATTAGAATTTCCAGCAGACGTATCTTCTCAAGACTCCAGTCTGGAAACAATGCACTGTTTTCATTTTTCAGTAACGTTAGATCATCAAACTTGGGAACAGTAGACCTCCTTTCTACATTTGACATCCTAAGCAATATACCTTATCTAACTTCTTTAGATTCTTTTGACAAGTACACGTTCATAGATCAAGTCATAGGTACTATCAACGATCTTAGTCATGATCGGATATCGACCTGCATACAATCTCTAAAAATACATTTATTTACATAAAGTGTAGTTATCATCAAAACCTAAGAGAGTCAACAAATGGATATCGATCTTAGTCTAGAAATTAGATAAAATATATTCATGTGAAATCTTGTTAGATTCTTAATGTATTTTTTTATTATGTATTTTTTATAATTTTTTATTATATATATTTAGAGATATTGAGATTTAAAATTTGTGTTAAAAATTGTGCTAAATACAAATAGGAAGATAAAAAGAAACGGAAGGGAGTAATTAACCCGTCCCATTTTCTTTTGCTTTTATGTTCATCTCTTGACTTATCCTTCTACACTTTGGAGTAATTAATAAGTCAATGGGTAATAAATGAATTATCCCAAAACTTTTTCTTGAGTCAACGGGGAATAAATAAATTATAAAAGGAGAAATTAAAAAATTAAACCAATATTTATTTTATCTACTGAAAATAAACCTAATTATGAAGTATTTATTTTTAAATAAATCCACTTATTCAACATAATTGCTGAAAATAAGCCCAATTATTTTTTATTCCTAAATCTTAATTTACGAAAGAAGTTCTTTAGATGGTTTTAAACAATAGCTCGCTTTATTTTTAGCGAATATAACGAATAGGTGGATATATTTAAAAATAGATAATACTCTCTATTTTTTTTGTCCACTTAACTTTTTACACATATATTAACTCAAATTTTAATCATTAATATCTCTAAGTACGTATCATAAGAAATTGTAAAATTATATATTAAAATTCTTTGAATCAAGATAAATTTAACAAGATCTCACATTAATATATTTTTCTGTTATGTAGTATATTATAAACATTAAATAACATTACATTCAAAATTCACTTTCATAAAATGAAAACTTAAAATGAACAAACAAAAAGAAACAGAAGAAATAGGTGGGTTTATATTTACCCGATCCTTAAATATCGCCACCCTTTTCATTTTATCGCCACCCCCCCTCTCCCTCGAAATTACGTATTTGCCCTTAGAGTTTAAAAAATTACAAAATTGCCACTCCTTACAAATTTCTTATTTATAATAATAATAATAATAATAATAATAATTATTATTATTATTATTATTATAATTAACTTTTTTATATTCTTAAAAAAGAATATAAATAAAATTAATAATAATAACAGTAGTAATAATAATAATAATAATAATAATAATAATAATAATAATAACTTATAGATTAATGTGGCCTATTAGCTCAGTTGGTTAGAGTGTTGTGCTAATAATGTGAAGGTCACAGGTTCAAGACTTGCACAAGCCATTATTTAATAATTATTAATTTTTTATCATATATATATGATAAAAAAATAATAATTATTAAATAATGGCTTGTGCAAGTCTTGAACCTGTGACCTTCGCGTTATTAGCACAACGCTAGACCACATTAATCTATGAATTATTATTATTATTATTATTATTATTATTATTATTATTATTATTTTCCAAAAAGAAAAAAAAATGAGTCGCCCAAAATTGGGCGATTGAACCACGGTTCAATCGCCTAATTCTAGGCGATTCAATTTTTTTTTTGAATAATAATTATTAATTTTTATTTTATTATTGTTGTTGTTGTTATTATTATTATTATTATTATTATTATTAATTTTATTTATATTCTTTTTTAAGAATATAAAAAAGTTAATTATTATTATTATTATTATTATTATTATTATTATTATTATTATTATTATAAATAAGAAATTTGTAAGGAGTGGCAATTTTGTAATTTTTTAAACTCCAGGGGCAAATACGTAATTTCGAGGGAGAGGGGGGTGGCGATAAAATGAAAAGGGTGGCAAATACGTAATCTTGATTTACAAATGAAGTTTTTTAGATGGTTTTAAACAATTGCTTGATTTATTTTTAGCAAATATACCGAATAGGTGGATATATTTAAAAATAGATAATGCTCCCTCTGTTTTTTTGTCCACTTAAATTTTTACACGTATATTAACGCAAATTTTAATCATTAATATCTCTAAGTACGTATCATAAGAAATTGTAAAATTATATATTAAAATTCTTTGAATCAAGATAAATTTAACAAGATCTGACATTAATATATTTTTCTATTATGTAGTATATTATAAACATTAAATAACATTAAATTTAAAATTCACTTTCATAAAGTAAAAACTTAAATTAAAAACTTAAAATGGACAAACAAAAAGAAATAGAAAAAATAGGTGGGTTTATATTTACTAGATCAACCAAAAGTTGGTTAATTTTCGATAAGTTAACCATTATAATAGTGGTTAGTTAAATATTGTTTTCGGACATATTTCGTCTTGAAACACGTGTTGCGCACTTTATAGGTGTTGGGACGTGACTACGTGACGTTTGATTATTCTTGTTGGTAGTGTAATAAAAATTCATTAAATACTTAAAATTTAAAAATAGTTAGAACTTGGTACTCATCAGAGGTAATTGGTAATTTTCGGACACGAGCAAAACCAGTTTTTCTGTTTGGGGTACCGAAATTTCCTGATTTGAAGTGTTTTACTTGTTATCTCTGTAGTACATGTATGTATGCTTTGATATGCATTCTAAAAGTGTTTTGGATTGTAAGTAATGTATGTGTTGGATGTAAGGATGAATTGGTATGGTTTTACATGTGCTTATGAGTGCGTGGTTTGTGTGCTTGGATTGTTGATAGGACAACAGTTTCCAAGCAGACACTAAGATGCTTATAAATAGAATTGTTAATTTGAACTAAGTTTATCAAGGTACGTACACGCTTAGACTATTGAATAACTTTTCGAATTTTTGATAGTATACTTTTCATTCATGTTGGGTGTACATAAGGTATATCACATAAGGACTATATTAGTTACCTCAAATAATTTAAATGACATTAAAAGAAATTGAAGATGTTATGTTTATATTGCCATAAAAGGTGATTACAAATAATTGTGATACCCAAAAGGGATCCAAAAATGATAAGAAGGAGGTTGGGATAACCCAAAGGTGACCCAAAAAATTTATATTTTCCAAATGAAGCCGCTCATTTGAGCACCTATATATATGACTCGTTCAAGCGGATGCAGTTTAGTCCCACATTGCGTTTTCTATTTCGTGGCCTTTGCTTGGGAAACAATTAAGTAGTGTGATGTCCTTGGGCTTCTCTATTATATTGTGGGCTATATAAAGGCTCAAATGAAATTAGAAAAGATTAGAGGGAAGATAATATATAGAGGCAACTAGGATTAACAACAAGGGAGTTTCTACTACATTGTAATAGTGTATTTGAGGGTGATTTTCATTAAAGGTGAGATCTTGATCTTGAGAGGTTGTTCTCAAGTGTGAGAGGTTTATTGTTTGATATATTGGTGAATCATTAACGAAAGTAAACATCTTTTGAAAGGGAGGTATTTAAAATACCTCATAAATTGTTATGTATTGGTTCGTTAGATTGTTACTTAGCTTTGTTTTTATTTTATCAAACATTCCTAATAGCTCTCATTTCATGAATCATTTTAATTCAATAGGTCAAAGCCAACACAATTGAATTAGAGTTGGAAGAAATTTGGATTTGAGATCCCTAATTGAGACTTTACTAGTTGTCTTATAATTAGGTTAGAACCGATTTGTGAGATAAGGTTTAGATAGATAAATATAAATTTTATATTATGACCTGATAATTTCATCTTATAACAATAATATATATTGAGTAAAAAAATGTAATTAAGTAAAAAGATAATTTAGAGAAATTAAACATCAATTAAAATAAGTTTATTTTTTATGAGTCTGAATCTGGCTAATGGAATCAGGATCCAAATAATTAATGGTAAATCAGAGTTAAGAGCTACTAAATAGGGAGAGATTATTAAATAATAATAACAAGGACGGAGCATTAATTATGAAGTTGAGCAAGTAGTACATCTGCAGTACATAGGTCACTCAAGTAAGGCTAAGAGGCCACATCCATGAAGCTAATGAGAAGCTGTCACATCATGGTGTGTAGCTGACTCTACAAGGACGGTGTATTGGAATTGATAATAACACCCTCGGATGGATATTTGAGACATTCCTATGTAAATACCCATTACCACACCATTCACAAGGTATATGTGATTCAATAGTTCAAGCACTTTGCTCTCAAACATTAATTGATCTTTAAATAATATTTATTGAGAACAAACTGCATTAATACATTCTTCAATCATTTTTCCATTAATGAACTCATCTACTCTATAAGACCAATAAGAGTTTGTTTGCATTACTTAGGACTCACACCACAAACAAACCGGTTTAATATTAACTCTCCAAGCTAAAAACCATTGTGCACTAAGGCAAGGATTTATTAGGCAAACATTAGGAACACTCATTGACTTGGGCAATGGAGAAGATCCCCGAAAAACCATTTCTTGTCCATCTAACCGTTGTTACTCGTGTTGGTTACAGGGCATTAAGGTAGTCTTATTCAAGATTAGCTAGAATTAGCAAGATCAAATCCCGAAACCAATATAATCTTTCATATGACAAACTATTGACTAATTCTGACTTAGTCCTTAGTTAATTGCATCCAGTTCACAACATGAACAATTTTCAATTTAACAAATTTATATATAGAGAGAAAGATTATCATCCCACAAGAATATTCTTTTACGTATACATATATACTAAATTTAAGCTAAAGTAAATTCTATGTCTTAAGGACGATTACCAACTTTAAAACAACCTTTTAACATGTGCAAATTTGCAATTGTATCTTCATTTAAAATGGTGTACACCAAAGTTGGTGAAGATAGAATGTCAAATGCGTAATGTACAAGTAATAAAACTAGGAGTACATCAGTATAGTCGAAGAACATGCATAATGCATGGTTGGCAACTTGGCATGATGCTTGTATGATCATATATTACTCCTTTCATTTTGTTAGAATATATAAGACATCATGGGGCAGAATGAATTATATTATGTAATATACTCTAACATATTTCTTTAAACTTTTGTGCCTTTTACATATTTTTTTGAGAGCTTTTTGAGAAACAATTTGAAATCAAATCGATAGAAAAGTATTTGTACATCTCTAATTCTCGATGATGAAGTTGGCAATTATAATAGTAGAAAAAAGCTAAAATTTTTAAAAATTTCAATTAATGGACGGTCGAAATTATTATATTAATTAGTATCAAAAAGTAGAAACAAATATTTATAACAAATAAAAAAGTTGTAATTAGTATATCTTATTATAATTTCTAAATATGAAACATAAGTTACTATTGTCTTTCAAAAATACCAATTTTTTTTAACAATATCGTATAATGATAAATAATCCCTATCCAATAATAATAAATTAAATAAGTAAATAAAATAGGAATTTTTTAATAAATTCTAAACATTATAAATTAAATTATTACACTACTAAATTGATAAGAAAAAAAATTAATGTATAGGTTTGTCAAAGTATCAAAATGATATCCTGAATTTACTTTCACAAAGATGATGAGACTAAGTATATAATGTAGAGCCAAACAAATTTGTAAATAAATATTATTCTCTCCTATTTATTTTTCTTGTCTCATTTATTTTTTCACACTTATCGAGATAATATTTTGACTCTTATATCTAATTATGTTTAATTATAAAATTATGAAAACTTGATATCAATAATTCTAGCATTGAGACGAATAGAAGAAGACCCTACTTGACTATATTTTAAATTATAGATTACAAATTAAATACAAATTAAAATGAATTGATGAATAGTGACAAAAAATAAATGGGAAAAGTAAAATGAACACGAAAGAGTATTGATATTTATTCATGACATACCTTGGTCATGACATAGCTTGACATATGAATATAATGATATTTTTTTCTCGATGAATGTCATTTTTACTAATTAATGTATAAAATTGGAAAAAATTTGAATATATAATTTTTTTTTTGTCTGTGTAAAATTATTAGATAACATCTAAAAATCTTGAAATTCAATTTACCTAATTTAGAAAATTTAACCGGATAAAAGACTACATATTGTTGGTGTGTACACATAATCAACTGGGGTTGTCACACATAAGCATGAAAAGCAAAGATCAAAGACAAAGCTGAAAAATATAAAAGAAAAGATTATGAAATCAACTTTGGAATGCTGGGATGATAAACTTTACGTACAAACCCAGTAGTGAAAATTATAGGTGGCAATTAGCATGGTCCCAATCTTTGTAAAAGACACTGTTGTTATTTGGAGAACAAAACCTTTGGATTTAAAAGCGCCAAGTTTCTACTGATTACTATTGCAATTTGCAAATTCTTCTACCATACAAATTAAAGGGTTTAAGCCTTTTAGTTACTAGTAAAAGTTCAATTCTTAGTGGAGATGGCAGCTCAATTTTTTAAGTGTTTCTTAATATACTGCTATATACTCCCTCGTATTTTACCTATTAGTGTTATTTATTTTTTGTCACCATTCACTTATTACTTTTAATTTGTATTTTATTCTTAATTTATAAGTTAAAACATAGTTATGAGGAATCTTGTTTAATTCGTCTCAATACAAAGATTATTAATATCAACTTTTATAATTTTTAATTAAGAACAATTAAGAATTTTAAGAATTAAAATGTTATCTCGACAAGTGTGAAAAAACTAAATGAAATTAAGTGTGAAAAAACTAAATGAGGGAAGATGACAAACAATCCATACCTGTACTCCCTTGAGAGAAAGTACTAGGGAAAAGCGGTCAATTTTACCTCCAAAGTGAGAACCCTGCATAAAAAGGAATGTGATTAACAATGTTGCCTGAAGATCAAAAACTACCCACATAAGAACCACATTAGCCAAAACAAGGGTTGGGATCAAATAATAGACCCAATAAGTAAAAAAACTACAAAATGGTAGGTAAGTAAACAGTTAGGCATCAGGGCAAGAAAGACAACTAAAGAAATTATTAATAGTCTAGAATGTGAATTTAACGTCTCTAACGATTCCTATCCCTATTACAACATATTTATATTTATAATAAAAAAAGATTAATAAATATTATGGTTAATCGTCATGGTCATTAACAAGCTAACCTTTATGACACAATTTATTTTTAAAAACTTTTTATTTGTTCCTCAATCCATCCATTGAACATCTCTAGTTAGATACTTATGTAATGTGCTGCGTTGTCAGTTTGATTAATTAATATTTTTTAATTAATATAATGTACTTTTAGCATTATGTGATTGATTAGTCGTCCAAGTTAAATTTTTGAGACAAATATACAACATTTACGGGTTAGTTTATAGGTTGAGTGTTCTCAAATTGATAATTATCTAAAAAAATTTCAGAATACAGTTTTCACTTAATTTATATATAAAATGTAGTTGCATTATTTATCCTATATAATTATACTTCAGTTATTAACTAACATACTTGATTTATTCTACACAATCTTCCCTAAAAAAAATAAGTTAATGAATGCCTTCATTAAATGTCTTTCACTATGTTAATTAGCGTCCAAAGATTATATCATAATAGCAATGTTTGTCGCGGGTTTTGGGTCATATTTTTTTTATGATTAGGCAAAAACTATAATCTGGGAATGATTGATATTGTTAAAGTAAGTGTCAATATTCAGATGAATGACGTTAACTTTAAACATATTATCGAACATGTCTTTTCATGTATATTGGAGGAGGATGGTGAGGATGTGTCGAGGTACGTTGGCTTAAGGTTTGGAACAATTTATGAAGTGCTAAATGTGGGGCAAATGAGGCTTCAGTACTAACGGGTGGAACCATGCCTTGAACGAGGCAAGACATGGTATAAAGGTTACTTGATCGAGGCAACAAGAAAGGAGGAGTCAGAAGCATCGCTCGACCGGTCGAGTGGACCTGGCTCGATCAAGCGGATAGCAGGGCAGTGATTAGTAGCATTCTGAAGTCAGTGCTCGTTCGAGCAAAGGGTTGGCTCATTCGAGCACTGTGCCTCGGATTCCCTTTTGGTCAGTATTGTCATTTGAAGAGCATTGAAAGGTTGTGTAACATCTAGTTAAATGCTATGTTTATTGAGTTGTTTATTGTCATACTTAATTAGTCTAATTAATTGGGGTGTTACATGTGAGTTTATGTGATTAATGTGTGACTCTATGAATGATGCTTTCCTTCCTCTATAAAAGGGACTAAGGGAGTATTATTTATAGAGCAAAAACCACCACAAACACATATATTGTTGAGAGGGCTATTGCATTGTTAGAAGCTTGAGAATGTTCTTATTTAGCTTTAGCATTTGTGATCTTGAGAGATTGTTCTCAAGATAAGGGGAAGTTTATTACATTGCAATTCTTGAATTTCAATCTAATAAAACTACATTTGAGGAGGAGGTATTTAAGATATCTCATAAATACTTGTGTTCATCTTTTGCTTTGATTTTTATTTTTTTTTTCATTGTTGAATCTCTTTGAGTCTTTCATGTCAGATATGTATATGGCTAAAAGGAATTATTAGAGAAAACCTTTTCATCAAGGTAAAATAGCATCAAAGTGTTCCAAAGATATTTTTTTCAAAGAAAACATTTGTTAAGTAATTTAATTACAATATGATTATAAATTCATATTCTAATTTAGGGTTGCTGTCATTCAGAAAATGGGGTGCTAAGTAATCAGTTATTAACCCTCTATATTAAATTATTTGTCAAGACTAAACAAGTGAGAATTGTAATCTATCTATCTTTTATCTCTAAAAACTATTAAAGAAGAAACAATCTTGACACGCGTCCTGTCCATTCTTCAAGTTAATGTGGTAGAAAAAGATTGAAATTTATAATTCATTTCTCAACACAGTAAATATGCAACCATATCTTTCTTATTCCATAATAAAAATAGGTAAATATGTCTGTACAACTCTTAATTAATTATTCATTTCTTATTGAAGCAACGTAATAGTTTTCTACACAACTCTTAATTAATTATTCATTTCTTATTGAAGCAACGATCTGCCAATTTTTAAAAAACACAAAATAAATATCTTATTTCTATAAATCATTTAATAATTAAATACAATATTTTTATTAGTTAATAAACTCATAATAATTGCAAAAAATATCTTAAATTCTTTGAGTCAACTATAAAAATAAGGAAAAATTACCATTATTATTACAACCTTTCGTTAATTTCTCTATAATAGTATCAACTATTGATTAACCATGAATAATAACAACTTAAGGGGTTTTTTTCATAGAATAATACCAACTTTAGCTTATTAACTAATTTACCAAAATCTTTTGTCATATAATCTCCTATTGTTTGATTTTTAACATGTTAGGTATATTTTAGGGAAACACCCTCCAAAGTTGGTATTATTCATAGTTAATCAAAGTTGATATTATTGTAGGAAAATAAGCAAAATGTTGTATTATTCCTGGTAATTTTTCCTAAAAATAATTACTATTACAATAACATCTAAATCTTGCATAAAAGATTTTCCAACCTTTGAATAACTTTAATATATAAGTAAACCAATGACACTAAATCAACTCAACTACATAATGATCCAAGACGTTGAAATCATTACAAATTTAATATCTAATGAAATAATTAGCAAACTTCTAATGTTCTTTCACAAAATATCTTTCCATTATAAAATAATGGTCACATTGAATGTTTGGATTCAACATGTCATTGACGTATATCTTTTTATTAATCAATTTTCTTCTTTATAGAAAAAAATATAAATATTTAAAAACACCTTTATTCATATATTAGCTTTAAATTTAAAATGGGACAAATATAAAGAAAAATTTAGTAAAAACAGTAAAAAGATATATCCAATTGGAAAAGGAGAAAAAATACAAAAGAGATTAAAATATAATATAAATATGTAAATGAAAATTAAAGAAATAATGCCGCTCATGATCAATAATAATAATAAAAATATTATAAGAAAAATTATAATGTTTAAAACATTACCCAATAGCCTTCATATATAAAAAATAAATAATCTTATTAATCTTTTTTATACAATATGTAATTAAATCAAGAATATTTTTCAATCTCCGTGAATCTTGTAAAGCACGGGTATCCATCTAGTTAACTAATAATTAAACTATAACTAACTTGGAAAATCTATAATCTATCTATAATCTATAATCTATAACTATTACTAAAACAAAACACTGCTGATGTCATCACTTTTTAAAATTTCTTACGTGTCGCTTTCTCCACAAAAAATTTCTCTCTAAATCTTAATGATGATGTCATTGTTATTATGACTAATTATTTCTTTGAATTTTCAACTTTTTAATTATGACTATAATATTATTCATATTGATTGATTTTTTACTATTTAGGTCACATTATTTAATGTATTAGAAAAACATATATTTTGTTTTATTTTTTCAATTATTTATAAAATCTTTATAATGTTATTTATTAAATGCGTATATAATATTTTGAGATGGTTAAAACATAACGCCGTAAATTTTAATTTTTTTGTTTATACAAATATGTCAAAAAATTTAATAAAGTCGTAGAAGCATTATCTAGTAAAACATACTAATGAAGAATTAATTAGGATACATGTCAACTTTACGATAAAAAATTTTCTGCTCTTTTCATGTTCTAATTAGACAAATTTTTTTTAGCATATCATGTAACATCTTTCTGATTAAATTTGTAGAAGCAAAAGATTTTTAAACTATTTTATTTGCTAACTTTTTACCATATACAATCAATTAAGATATGTAGTACTTTTAATTACAATGGATAATTATCGGATAACATATTAATTGTTGATGTAAAAAAATATTTTCTCTAAAATATTTTTGTAATAAATTAACAAATGAATATAATTTTGAACGAAATACTTTTTCATAGATAATCCTCTATATTATTACTTACATGACTATATTAAAAAAACTAGACAAATTAAATAGATTACACATTAATTATTTATGTAAATAATTAGTATAAGATATCAGTGAAATAAATGTAAAATGATAATTTTATAACCTATATTTGACAAATTTATTATATATAAATAAATGAATTAGGTTATATGGTAATTATTATGGTAAAAAAATAAATATGTTATCTAGGCTGAAAACTTATTTGGAGGTTTTACAAAGACATTCAACATTTAAAAGATTTTTTATAATTTCTTTATGTGTTTTCCTATTATATTTATGCAATTATTTATAATCTATATTGTCTAGTGCATAATTTAATGATTGTGTTTTATATATATTATTAATATGTATTTCAATCTAATAGTTATTTTAATCTTATTAGTATATTTATAGTTTTTAAAACAAAACAAGTTATAATTTCAATATGATTAAGGAGTTATATAATAACTTAATTACATATCTAATTAGTAATTTTTTAATTAAATAATTAATAAATTGTGCTCGAAACGAACGCATATCTAGTTTTCAAATATTTTTAAGAGATATGATATTCATATAAATGATATGATATACTACATATATGATTGGATTTTGTTTTGATGGCTAAAAGAAAACCGTCTCGCTAAGGAAACAATGAAACCAGAAGTACAACGACATATATCCGAATCCCAAAATATTAATGGAACGTAATTAAATTCCACAATTGGAGAACCCTTTGTGATCAAATTAAGCATTGTATTAGGATGAAAAGTACTACAAATTCTTATTAGGAAACCCACTTTAATATTAAGCATCCATTAACATACACATTTCAACTAATAAGTTTGGTTCTCGATGTTGCTTTAGCCGGATCTTGAACTAAGTTTGGCCATTAGCCTAATTATTTTGTTCCATTTTCTCGTCTAACCAACTTTTTCAATTGTTTAATTTTATTTTTGCATAACATCGATGCCCATTAATATAAAGGCCAACAAAAATATAAATCTATTTTAAACAATAAACTCAAATATATTAATTTTAAATTTTGAATCATAAATAGTAATTAAATTATTTAATAGAGAATAAAATGTATAGTTTATCAAATCACATGTCAAATACATATATATATATATATATATATATATATATATATATATATATATATTGAAGAAAAGTATATTATTATTATTATTATTATTATTATTATTATTATTCATTATTATTATCATTATTATTATTATTATTATTATTATTATTATTATTATCAAAGAACAACTAGAGAAATTATTATTTTTTGCCTAATAATTAAGCCAAATTTTTTATAAATGATAATTAAGGTGCCATTATTACAAGATGAAATTTGAAAATACATAGTAATTGGTTTTTTGTCTAGCAAATTATACATCTCAAATTCTTCATCATTTGAACTACGCAAAGATATGAGATATCCATACATTTGCTGCTGCTTAAAAAAAATATCTCAACCAAATAACTCATGCCAGTATTTTTCAAAATTATTATTTGATGTACGTATCCCACAAAAGTACGAGTTAGAATAGAATGATGATTTGTTTCTTACTTATTGTTATTTTTTTTTATTGTATCACGATCAATATATTGAATTATCTGTTGTGATTGATGTAACCACACAATGAATGCATTGTGTTAGGCCTTATGTGTATTTGGGTAACTAACTTTGGGCCATTGTATAGCCTTGGTATGTCTTAGGCCCATATTTTGTATATATAAACCTTACTAAATCTATTGAATAGAAAGAGGGGAAAATAATTTCTATCACATTGTCATGTGGATTTATCTATTCCTTACAATAGTACTACATTTGTTCCTTTTCCCTTTCCTTGTGCTATATATATGTGTGAGGTAGTGTAGTATTGTGTTACAACTGAAAACGAAATACAAGAAAAACTGATATAAGTTTATCTCTTATACTACTTTTCTTCTTATATTCTCCCTACCTTTTAACATTATCTATTTTATCCCTTCCTCTTTTTAACTCTCATTGCACTCTTCTTCTCTAAATTCACTAAATTAACAATCAAACATCAACATATTGGAATTGAAAGCTTAGGAGATACAAATTTGACTACGCAAACGACACATAGATAATTTTTAACCACATATTTTATTTTATCAAATTAATATAAATCTTGAAAGGGACCAAGTGGCACGTTTTGTGCAACTGTGCAATTTTTTTTCATAATTAATCACTTGCTTAATTATTATTTATTATTGTTAAATATTAATAAATTAATTATCAATTAATTTTTTTATTTTAAAATCAATAAACTAGTTTATTATAATTATTCAATTAATTAATATTTATTGTTATTTATTACGTATTCTTCTAATTATGTTGAAATATGATTGATAATCATGATAGAAACAAAGGTTTCTTCATGTGAATATTGTCTGGGAATAATTCTAGGCTTAGCCTTCTTAGAGGCCAACGTCATAAGCTCAAAAACATATCTTTTTAATTTCAGTAGAACTTACGATCATTCCCATTGTCCAATTGTTCTCTTAATGATCATTCTTAGAGGCCATTGTCCAATTGATAAAACTGTCTGGATCTCAATGGTCCCATTTATGAGGAAGTAGGATTAGTCTGACGATTTTGATAATTATGCTCCCTGGACGAATGATCTACTTGATTTTCTCTGTTTCCATTCTTCCGCTTCTTTCTATTCGAGTAAAACGGGGTTGCATATGTCTGAAGCCGTGACAAAAGTTTTAGCCTGCTTCATTGCCTTAGCGTAAGACTTTACCTAACTCGTTGTGACTCAAAGTGGCGGCCTTTGGCTATTTCATCTTCCTGATTTTTTTGTGATGCAACATGTTTCCCAAAAGGTTGCGCTACCATGTTTCGAAGGTCTTGGAGTTTTCCGGATTTGAGGTTGATTTTGTGATCATTTTTCTGGTTCACAATGGCGAGAATTTGTTTTGTGAAGATACGATTTAGATTATTTGCTAGATAGTCCAAGTCCTGCCAACTTACAGTTTATTGAGAATGACTGAGAATTGGTGGTGTGAACTATGACTGTTGGATTAAGAGGGTTAAGAACTTTAATTGTGCGAGTCTTTAATTGTGTTGTTAGTTGTCACATCGGAAGTTATGTTGGTGGTTACATGAGAGATCATGTCGGTGATTATAGAGGTTATGGTAGTTGCAACATATGATTTTTCACTTATTTCTCTAATAGACTTTTCCATGGGTGTTGACTGAGGACCAATTATTTAGGCTTACTTCGTCAAATATTTCAGAGTGAAACTTTGTAACAAGAATGGACACATGTTCTTTTTAAAGGGGTTGACAAATTTATTATTTGTTTTGTTAATAGAGAAGGAGAGAGATATTAGTGGAAAAAAAACTATCTACCACGCAAGACATAATTGTCAAAAATTGCAACACATGAGGTTTTTTTTCTCTAGTGAGAGAGGCTTCCAAACACAAACGCTGCTTGAGAAAATTAAGGCTTGTTTGGATGATTTTGAAACTTGTAGTTTTTCTTTTAATAATAGAGAAAGCAATCTTGTGGCTCATAGTTTAGCTCAATGGGCAGCAACCTCTAGTATTCAACCAAACTATTCCCAAACTAATACGTTATCTGATTTTTAATAGTTACTATAATTCTGTTTTTTACGCTATCTAATGCACCATTTAGATCTTCAATATCTTTAATTTCATGTGATAAAAATTTCAAAAAAGTTAATATTATGAAAATATGCATTAAGGATATTGTAAATAAACATTTAAGATATTGTAAGTGCTACACGCTTACTCGTTTGGCATTAAGAATATTGTAAGTAAGCATTAAAGATACGGTAAGAAGATATTTAAGGAGGATGTAAACAGGCATTAAGGAGACTGAAAGAAGGCATTTAAGGATAATGTAAGTAAGCATTAAGTATATTGTAAGTAGATATCAAAGATACGACAAGTAGGTATTGAGAATGATGTAAGTAGGCAGTAAGGATGATGTAAGTAGGCATTAAGAATACCGTGAATAGGCATTTAAGGATACTGTAAGTAGGCATTAAGGATATTGTAAGTAGGCATTAAGGATACAGTACGTAGGCATTCGTGACGATGCAAGTAGATATTAAGGATGATGTAACTAGGCATTAAAGACACAGTAAGTAAGCATTAAGCTTTAATGATTGGGCTTGAGAGACTCTCAGAGAGACGGTCTCTCAAAAGACTGATTGTTACTTAATTAAGGTATTCGACTCCTTTCTAGCTATACGTCCAAGGCGAATATTTACCTTGTCTAGATAAGAAACGGCTCTGAAAATAATTGATCGTCCACTGCTCAAGTTGACAGACACAAATATTTTGAATTATCTAATGATAACTGAAATTGTTGTGTAAAAACAAACATGCCAAAGTTGCCAACCAAAGAGTTCGTTTTAGGCCGAACCTTAATACAACATGGAATATGACTTATAACTCATTCGTATACCCACTTATTTCTTTGAGCCTGCTCCTTTATATAACATGAATCCAACATATTTATTTGATTATTAATATCTTTAATTACGTACATCTAAAATATTATGTAGTATTTGGAAGAAATATTTCATTCTCAAATTCTCAATTTTAACTACTTTAAAAGTTTTGAGAGAATTGGATCCAAATTCAAATTTCAAATTTTTTGATTTGTCAAATAATAAATTTAAGTAAATTTCAAATTTCTAAATGAAATTATAATTCCCAAACATAACATTATAAAAATTTAATATTTAAAAGCAAAATTTTTATACAAATTTAACAAGTTTCCTTGACTATAATTTTTTACAAATTAATTTTATCATGCTGAGAATATTTTCAATCATCAACTGCATTTTTGTTATGATTTTTTGTTTTGATATTTTTGGTTAATTTTAAGGTACAAAAATCTTCAAAGAATATTTGTATAATTGTAGTTAGTGATTAAAAAGGATTTTTGTTTTTTTAGAGTTTTTGTGGTGACTAGTGAGTGACTGGTGTGTACACAATCTCACGGCATGAATGAGGGCATAGTTCTCAAAATCCATAACAACTAAAAATAGTACTTGTTGGCGGTGTGTGGCTGTGTGCCATGACAAAATAGTCTTAATTATCTCCCCTATTCTAATCAAACGTCTTATTTCCTCTTTCGACATATTTACATTGAATATTCTATTTCCTCTTTTGATATACTCTCTTTTCGGGGGTTAATGTCATTCCTGATATTTTATGAATTTTAGGCAAACTGAAAAAGAATAGGACCTCTCAATGAAGGATCGATTTTGAATTTTAACAAATATTTGAAAAAATAATAGACATGAATCCTATATATTATGATTGTGATTAAAAATTAATTATAATTGTAAATTTTTAAATGTCGTATTTTTTCTAACTTTGGACCCTAGGCAAATTTCTATTTTGCCTAGGGTCAGAAACGGCCTTCCTCGTGTTTCATGTGATCCATCCTCCATTTTTCTTAAAACTAATATGAAATTCAATAGGCATTTAATTAGAATAAGAGCGGTGATTTCTTTACTTCCACGTCACACATGCTTAAACAAGCTTTAAAATCTACGTATAAAAAAGATTTTGTAGAAGAACAGAATATTTCTTTTACAAGGAAGGAATCAGAGGCCTAATCAATTCTTTTTCTTTCCATTAGCTTCAAGAGGATGAGAAAGTACACGATTTTGGCTTTGGCAATTGGCATGGACATAATTCATATTCAATTAAAAAGATATCATATATTAATACAAAGTTAGACTTGCATCTTAATCTACAATGAAATGTTCGAAAGAAAGGGACCGCGAAAACAAAATTATAACGGAAACATGTATGTACAATCACATTGCAACATAGTAGCGACTAGCGAGTGATAAGGGGGTACAAAGGCCCCGATACTAAGCCTCGCTATACAAACACTAACAAAAACGCAACACATAATGTGCTCTACACGCTAAAGATTAGTCTCGAGTCTCTAGACACATGCATCAATAGCTCAAACTATCATATAGCATGTTTACACAAGATCATTAAGGTAGGTAAAAACTTATTATAGAAACTAGTTATGGTGATAAGGCTTAACCTCTAGCCCCTAGTGAAAATAAATATTTTTCATAGGCGTCATGCACCATACTAGACGATAAAGAAAGAGCTTAAACGCATACGTCCATATTAGCGTTGACAGCTTCGGGATGGTAATGCATAATCTCCTTCCACATCGATTCCCTGATCATTTCTTCGTCTAAATCTTCATCGATTTCAAGATCGATTGGAAATTGAGCGGGAGGGTTTGCTCGAGGGTCATAGAGCGCAGACATATATGGATGTTGGAGTGCATCAGTAACACTGATTCTCTTTGTGGGATCGAAAACCAGCATCTTTTGCAGCAAGTCTATGGCTAATGGATGAGCAGTCGGGTAAAGACGAGACAACGGGGTGCCAGGAGAATAAGGAAGTGAGAGTATAAACTTCTTGGCTTTCGGGTTGTCAATAAATTCAAGATCGGGATCTCTTTGGCTACCGAGGATATTGATGATTAATTTTAGCTGGTTCAGACACTCGGTACCAGGGAACAATGGTTTACGGCCAAGAAGTTCAGCAAAAATGCAACCAACAGACCAAACGTCAATTGAAGTTCCGTACTTATCACAGCACAATAAGAGTTCGGGTGCTCTGTACCACCGTGTTACCACATATTCCGTCATGAATTGGCCCTTGCCACTACTTGTACGAGCCAATCCAAAATCGCAAATTTTCAGATCGCAATTTGCGTTTATAAGAAGGTTACCAGGCTTCAGATCACGATGAAGGATGTTTGCTGAGTGAAGATATTTTAGACCTCTCAACAACTGCAATAGGAGGATCAGTTTAGCAAACAAAATAAAAATTGTCTAAGAAAATAATTAAATTCAACTTATTAACAAAAATCAGTTAAAGCTCATCAATAAGCCAAAAAAGGACACACCCTTTCATTCCAAGTCTAGTAACCTTCAAAAAATAATGTTACTTCATGAAAAATCAGGATCATATTATATTTAATATACCGGCTATTATTAAGATGATGATGATGAGGGAAGTTAAAATTTTCATTAAAAGACTACTGAGGTCAACACGATATCACAACGATCCATGGTAAAGATTTCGCTGTAAAGTTAGTGAAACGACATCAGCAAACAGGCCTCAACATGATGACAAATCATTTGATTACTTCAAATTCACATCCGAACAGAACAGAACATTTCGTGAAGGCCAAAAACACGGTTCTACCTAGATTACACTAATTAGGAAGAAATGGAATGATGCTAATAGATTTTAGCATACAAGTTGGGAAGCAAGATGGACAAAGTCACATAAACCAGTACACTTAAACTTAGCACCATTTCATCTTTCTAGGGAGTTCAAGCAAACTCCACAATATAAGTACGTGGTAAAGCCAATATAATCCAATCACACCAATTACTAGAAAGAATCACGGTTCGAAAGTAGCTGTAAGATGCTTAAACCAAGAAGAACATGAACCCAAGACCAAAGGACTCGGAACAAACATATAGCTACAAATTTTGTTGTCTAAAAATCATTATGGTGCTGCCAAGTAGTTTATAGTTTATACAGGTATTGAAAGCATATTATCATCAAACTCTATACGCCCAAGATTCGAAATGGATATCAAAACACAATTAGAGTGGAACATATCACATTAATGTTTGTGCTTATTCCATATGATAAAAATGTTCTGAATGTACACAAAGGAAACCGGCAAGTGTGATTGAAAACAATATAAACTCACAAGAAAAACTCTTAGTTTATCGTAAAACCAACATTCATGATTTCATAATCCAACATTCTCTATGAAGCAATGAAAAAAGAACTGATATTTGGTTTAAGTGAAAGATTTAACAATCACTCCATCCCCTTCCACACAAAAACGAAAAATCTTACATAGTGCTCTCTTATAGAACAACCCGATAAACATATTTTCTTTATGTCAATAGAAACCATCAGTGTCTTTGCTATATACTAGAGGAATTCTATAAAAAAGGATGTCTTCAAAAACTGCAGGATCACCATACCATCAAAGGATAAAAAGAGACAACAAGCTCTAGTCTATGTTAGTCGGACTTTTGATTTTACTTCACGTACCCGTGTTTGATCCTTGGTGCTCGGATATTAGTATGACCCTTAAACACTTCATTTTATGTGTAAAATTAAATATTGAGACATATTCAACACTTGGATACGTACAAGTATCCAATACCCGAGTGCAAGTAACAGGCTCTAGTCAACTACCAGCATTCATATTCCCAATTCTAGCATCTTAATACAATACCAAAACAGAACTCAAGAGGCAAAAAGAACATGCTAAAGAATGCAAAATCAACACAATCCCAATAATAATTCATCCCCTAATGACATAAATCACACTATAGCAGTCAATTTTATGATCATGAAACTCATTAACATAGAAAGATCAATCAACACAACAATTATGAAGAAGTAAAGACAAATTATACCTGAAACAAAAAGTATTGACAATGATCATTAGAAAGTGCCTGAGAGGACTTTATAATCTGATGAAGATCAGTGTCCATAAGTTCATACACCAAATAAACATCCTTGAAATTCTTTGGATGAGCAGGTAACATCACATCCTTTAAAGCAATAACATTTTCGTGCCTAAGATGTCGAAGAAGTTTCAATTCGCGCAATGTTCTTAACGCATCAACACGATTCTCAAACGCGTTATGAATCTTCTTAATAGCCACTTTCTCATTTGTTTCCTTGTTTATGGATGAACAAACAACTCCGTAAGCGCCTCGCCCAATCGGTTTAATAGGCACATATTTTGTGTCAATCTCAAACAAAGCTTGCCACATTGAAAAATAATGCTTCCCTGGGCATCTAACCCCATTCGGAGGCTCAACTTGAGTTGCCATTTCCTAAAGATGCAGAAACAAATGAATCTAAGTAACTTTTTTGGACATAATTTTTTCTTGCATAAGCTATTTCATTGATAGAGCATAAAGTAAAATGGCATATCAAAGGTTCATGAACCTATAATTTATGTCTTTTTGAAGATTTATGAAGATTAACATTTAGAGTATAGTAAACCAAACAGAAAATTATGGCCCACAAACATGAAAATACATCAAACACTTCAATTTTCAAGTACAATTAGAGCATGTGATAAACGTTTAAATTGACAAAAAAGGAAAAGAGAAACATAAATATCTAATTTCATCTTGAGTTAAAAAACTAGCTGTAAAATACACATAATTTCAAACTTAAATTCCTATTGAGTAGTTGTAATTTAATCTTCATGCTAACTAATACCCACAAATTAGTGAAACACAGCAAGTACACTAAAGAGACACACTCATTATGATTATAAACAATAATGATAAATAAAAGTCAAAAACAAAATTCTCAATTATAAAATGAACTTTTAGGACTATTTAAGATTATGAACCAATAATCTGAAAGAATAATAAGCAAAAGATTAAAACTTTGACATACCTTTAGAATTAAAATTCAGAAAGCAAATTTACAAGATTCAAAAACAAGAAAAAAGCTTTTTCCCCAAGCTTGCTCCAAGCAGAGGCATCTTCAAAATGAAATTTTTTTCGTTTTTTGGGAAAAATTTACTGAACCCACATATTCTGATTAAAATCCAACAAAAAAAAAGTCGATTAGAACTGAAGACTGAAGCGAAAAATAAGAATCCAAAATGGGGTGATTACAAAAAGTGGATCAAAGAAAGAGCAATGAGCAGCAGATCTGGAGCTAAAATGGTGGGGAAAATAGGAGGAAGAAGGGAAAAAGTGGAAGTGGGTAATGATAGAATCATGAAATCGGATGAGGGGGTGATGTAAAATTGGATTAGATCCTCGATTTGAGAGATTTTGTTATTGCGTCACAATCAATTGAAGAGAGAAAGAATGGGAGGATTGAGGAAGAGGGAGGTTACAGCAAAGGAAAAAAGATTGGTGACAAAAAAAGGCCATGATTTTCTGCAACTATTTTAATGATTTTCTTACCATACCAAATACCGGTTAAAATTAGATCCCATTGGAAATTTACTTGCATTTCGATCGGATTTTGTTGCATATAATTTGGAAATTTTGATCAAGCACAAAAATATCGGATCCACTATATTTATTTCTACTCAATTTTTATATATCTATTTCTCGTTGAAGTATCTTTTGACAATTAGCCTCTTGAGAGACCGTGTCTCTAAGAGATATATTTCAAATTCAACCTAGTAAAAAGTAATGTCTACTTACTGTATTCTTACTGTTTACTTACAATATTCTTAATGCTTATTTACCGTATCTTTAATGCCTACTTTTAATATTTTTAATGTCTACTCACATCATTCTCAATGCATACTTACAACATTTTAAAAAAAATATAATTGATCGGTTCAATTAGAGACGGTCTCTTACAAGAATTTTTTTTTTTTTTAATTAGAGTCATCACTCTTAGATCCATGCGATTATGTTTAGTAGAGATTTACTAAATTTCTACTCAATCTTTATATTTTAAGTTAATATTTATGCTCAATTTTTATAATTTGAGCCAATATTTCTTTATTATATCCTTAAAATAGGTAGATTTATCGTTTTTATAAGAAGACTTTTTCTTTGAAAATAAAAAATTATTATTATTTTTTAAAAAATTAATAATAAGAAATCTATTCTTTGACCCGATGGGTCATCTCAAACTCTGCCCTAATTCGACTAGATTGACGCAAAAATCACTTGACCTATAATTGAACCGTTCAAAAGTGTCTTGACCTACAACCTAAAGGATTTATAGTTTTGATATGTCTATCTGTTGCAAAAAACGCAAGAAAGAGAAACGGGAAAAAAAATATTTTTATATATAGAACTCCAACAATACTAATCTAACTCTAGAAAATCTAATTAAAATAGGATTGATACTAGGCACCATAGTAGAAATAGTCGAACAATTTGGAATTGGTAATAATTTTTGAGGGCGATACCCCTCCTTTTTCGCCACGGGATAACACAAGCTTTAAGGAATGGGTTAGATTTGTTATCTTTTATTTTTCTTTTTTAATTAACTAGGGAATTAAAGATAGAAAATAGAAAGTAAAATGGTTAAAACTTATGTAGTTAGATCCTAAAATAATAATATATAGGGTAAATTTATTAGAACGAACCAAAATAAAAATAGGAGAAGTTTAATACGACGGTAGTATTTATTGTATTTACAGGACTTTCAATTTTAGTCCGTTCATATGTGTCAAGGAACCAACTCAACCAAACGCTTTATAAGCTATTAGAGACCTTCTTCCCATTGCCATATGGTTTTGGGATGGTATATATCTCCTTGGCTTATGAAGTGTGTGCACTTGTTTCCCCGTTAATATGCTGGCATTCACAATAAGTCCAGCCTAATTTAACATGGTATCAGAGCCGATGGTTCGATCAATAATTTTTAAAAAAAATGGTAGGTTCGAAAAGAATGGCGTTCCTACCCTAATTGATTACTCCCACATGCGAACTTGACGGGGGTTCGCATGTGAGGGGGGGTGTTGGGATGAGTTATCCCACATCGATAAATTGAAAATGGTGTGTACTCTTTATAAGCTATTAGAGACCTTCTTCCCATTGCCATATGGTTTTGGGATGGTATATATCTCCTTGGCTTATGAAGTGTATGCACTTGTTTCCCCCCGTTAATATGCTGGCATTCACAATAAGTCCAGTCTAATTTAACAATATGACTTTACAATAATTCTATTTTAAGTAATTTTCACATCATTTTCTTTAATTCTTATTCATAAATATTTTTTTCACATTTTTAATCTCCCCTACATAATTTAGTGTTCTCTACTAATTTTTTAATACTAATATTAATTATTTATATTGTAATCTCTTAAAGACAAAAAATAATTTTACTAAATTACTCCTAAGGTTGGCAGGCAATTTGGGAAAGGGGAACAATTTTTTCCATATTACATATTAATTAGATATGTTTTGAGTATGGGAGCGATTTTTAAAACAGTCGTGCTCGCGCTTTGTTCAGGCTAAAGGTCGTGGTTGCGGTGGTTGGCATCACACATCCAAACGTAAAGCTTTGTTAGGGTTGGGCTGGGTGAAAAGGGGATGTTCAAGGGTGGTTTTTTTGGGTAGTTAGGGGTTAAGGTTTGGGTAAGTGGTGGCTAAGAAGGAGTAGATGGTTTTTGGTTTTTTCTTTTTTTTTTCACTTAATATATATAAAATAATGAAAAAAATAAAAAGAAAGGATTTGTTTGTCTTCTCATTCATCTTTAACAAATATTATACACAAATTCTTGTATGAGACGGTTTCACCATGAGATATACCTCATACTTGGGTTCAATAGCCCAATAAAATGTTACGGTCTTTAAAAATTTAAAACTTTATCGCTATTATATGAAAAAAAAAAAAAGTTTAATAAAATGCAACCACAGTGTTCGCTATAACCAATTATGCTATCATATAAAATTTCTCTAAAACAAATTTGAAACTTTAGAGTCTCATTTTCAATAAAAATAAAATGGGTTGGGCAAATAAGTATACGATTTTTCATACCTAGAGGCCCACTATATATCCATCAAACCCATACACAAACCCAACTTGATTGGGGTTTTCCAAAAAATTTCAAAAAAAATTACAAGTTGTAACTGTATTAGAAAACCTCAAAAAATGAATTATGTATACAAAATTATTACCCTAAACTAAAATATTTAATCATAACATATTCCAAGCATCAACCATTTAACAAAAAAAACTTGATTTAAAAAACCATTATTATTTTTTGTTGTCAAAAAGAGTTTGGAGATGGAAATAAAACAACTCATATCCGCAAAAAGAAGATGCCAAAAGCTACGCTAAGCACAATAATTATATTAAGGGCATACTTAGATTGGGTATAAATATTTAAGGGGAAAATTAAGTCAAATTAATAAAATAAAAGCAAATAGAAATGCATTTAAAGTAGTTGAGATAGTTGTAAAGAATGTAAAATGAGCATGAAATAAGAATATTGAAGGAAAAAGAAGATGATTTTTCTTATTATAGAGATAATACATTACCCACTATTTCGTAGGATAAATATTTACCCCATAAAATTGAGAGTTACCTTCATTTTTCATTACTTTGCAACCATTTTTTCACCTTTACAATAATTAAATTTCACTAATTTTTCATTTATCAACTTCGTTTTTTTATTTTGACTTTTTTCACCCTTAATATTTACACCAAATCCAAGCACGCCTTAAAGAGTAATTAGACTAATTATTATAATAATTAAGCTTAAGGGGCTTACAATTCCAGTAGATGGGTGTTTGAAGAAGAGGTATTGAATGATCAAACGATGGCGCTGTATTTAACAACGCAACCAAAATTTTCCTGATATTATTTTACTGTTTCGTTTAGGGTTTAAATACTTTATCGGAAGGTTTTTACGGCTAAAAATAGGATATTTAAGTTCTAATTTATTGCATAGATTAACGGAAGAGTTTGTTAGGATATTTAATAAACTCCTATTCCTACGTGGATTATGTTTAACTGACTTTATTTAAATTTTTTTATTTTGATTATTAATCTATTTAAGAAAGACACTTTAATAATTGATCACCATTATGATAAAGTCACGTGAAAATAAAAGGCTAATCCTTAGACAAAATTCACTATGTTCTAATAATATTTGTTGCCCTTTTTTATTTTTGGTGGCTTAGGAGCAAGATTAGAAATAAGAGACTCTTAGCGCCTTTTGAATATACTATAGTTATAAATATTAATGAAAAAAAATCCTATAATGCACAATTAAAAAAATATGAATTATAAATAATAATAAAGATAAGATAAATGATAAAATGAATGACATTATATATCAAAAGTCAAAAAAATATAGTAATAGAAATATCAGAGTATAGAATCAAATTAGAAGTTAAATTATTCTTAAGATAAATTTGAAAAGTTTTCCATTTTTTTCTTAAATTCACAATAGGAAATGGAAAAGTTTTCATTTAGGTTGGAAGAATAAAGCGTATAAATCTTCTAAAGTTATTATACTTGTTAGACAATTATTGTCTTAACAATATTATGCAATTCACATTCCCACTACCGTACCTTTCTAATGTTTTTATTATTTTTTTAATATTTAAATTTAAAGCTACATAATTTGTGAAATATGAGGCCTTGGGCCTTTGCCCCACCCGCTCAAGGTCAGATACGAGCCTGTATCTATTTTGGTAATTGCATTGTATAATGAGTAATGATATTTACCGTCCTTAGGGCTGTAAATCAAAAATTAATAAATTCTCTTATTATTAATACTTTTAACTTTTAAATAGAATCCATTCTAGATATTGTGAAATAATTAATATTTTATATACTTATTTTAATTTCTTAAGAAAGAATAAACGGTAAACTAATAAAGTATAATTGAATTCTTATGTTTTCAAAGCAAAAATACTAGTAAATTACATAAATAAAATACAAAATTATTTCTTATATACAACCCTTAATAGTATATATATCATTTTTCTTGTATAATTAATAGGACTCTATATAGTAAATGCTTGGTTTTTCAAGAATCTTACCAAATCACAAAAATGTTGCACCAAATCACAAAAATGAACTAAATCACTAACAAATCAACAAAAATTCAAACTCAATCCCTAACGGAACAAATCAAAAAAAAAAAAAGAAAAAACAAATTAACTATAAAAAATCAATGTAAATTTGAAAAAACAACCAATATAAACAGAGAAACTTCCTAAAGAGAGTATCATACTTAAGAATCAAACAAGGTGTATTGGTTGTTAGATACTCCAATCCATTGGAGTTCAATGCATGATTTGTTGAAAAAGACTACTCCTATTAAATATCATTATGTAATAACACAATTATATAATGAACGTATGGAGCAAAGTATAAAATGTGAATAATGAAAACTAGGTGTACATAAGATATTAAAAATGTGTGATTATGGCACTCAGATTTTATTCACTGTGTACGAATCTAACATTCATTTAGTAATAGGTGAATGCATTACTATTTTTAATAGCTTGTTAACCACAATAATGACGACACTAATTAATATTGGAAATATAATGCAAATACAAATACAAGTTACTAGTACAAACAAACTAAATTCGTGTTCTCTTTGTGTTTGGCTATAAACTCCTTCTTGATCACCAATTAGAACTTCTTGAAAATGAGGTTGCAATAATAAAGGTCGCTAAAAACTTGATATATGTAGTATGTGTGCTATCACTTTCCTTTTCGGATATATATTTCTTCCTCAAGGTGCTTAAGATTTGATATTAGAAATTTACAAAGAGATACAAACTATTGCATCATTCACTTAGCACTATAAATGAAAAGAAACAACAATGTATGTAGATGAATTAAGAACTTAAAGATGCTAAATGAGATTATAACTCTCTTCTCACGCTTCATGGAACAAAGAGAAAGATGAACAAAGGAATAATCTAAGAGTAATTCAGAAAAATGCTTAAGGGGTGTCTATTTCCTTCACATGCCACCCTATTTATAATAGAGCACGTGATTAAAATCAATAAAATTCGGATATAACTTTCCAAACCGCAAAGAACAAAGAACATAAGCTAGGCAACGAGTCGCTGCTCCTTGGCAACGACTTGGCGTCTTCCTTATAGTCGAGTCGGCTTTAAGTTATGTCTCAAATTGAGACTTCAGAACACAAGTATAAGCAAAAATTCTTCTGTCTCACGACTTGAATTTTGCGATTTTCTTTGTGGCTTACTTTTGGACTTAGTATTATTGCATACTTGTCCAACATATATGTAGTCTATTGTATATAATACTTAGGACCTATATTCTATAAATGCTCAACAATTATTTCTTAAGTCATTCTCTTCAAGTGTAGAAATATATAAATATCTAAAACATCATTTTGAAATTGCACCCCATCAATATTTATATATTTTATAATAGTGAAAAGAAAAATCAATTAAATTTCCAATATTATCGAAAATTGCAAAGTATATCCTTGCAATTTTGGCTTTCATAATTATATCAGCGTCTACTTCAGTAAAAGAGTGGTTGATGAAAAGAGATCTTGTGTTGCTTCACATACTATACATATATGTGTTTATAAAAAAGATTGGGATCAAGGTGACGTCCAAACATAAGGACTCTAGAATGATGGTGATCAAGGTGATGATGATCCATGGATTACAATGGGTACATCCACATCTTCAGGAGAAGTAGCAAAGACATTAACCAAGTAGAAAATGAAGACTAAGATTACGCAAATTTGACAACGACTAAAAACCATAATAGAAAGGTATGTCCATATTATTTTAACATTTCATATGAATTTTTTTGTTTGAATTTAAAGCAAAAAAAAAAAAAGTATGATCAATGGTTCAACCCGTTCAACCCGCGAGTCAAACTGTCTAGAACCGCCTCCTATCCCACCAATGAACTGCCAAGAACAAGATTTGGAATCAAAATCAAAACCTTACGGTCCGAATCAAGTTCCACTTTTGTGGAATTAGAAGCATTTGAAATCAGAATGGACCCAACCCAGACTGTAGCCGTCACTAATACAATTATTAGTGCTGAAATATGATATAATATCAGTTAACCAACAAACAATTAAGTTGATCGACAAATCTACACACAATCACTTTAATATATTCCACTAACTTATGCAAAATACGAATTCAAAATTAAAGGTATCACTTAATCTTATTCTATCTAAAATGATAACATAATTTGTTCCTTCCGCAGTAAATTTTCTGTTTTGGTCAATTCTAGAAGAATTTGATTCCAATCTATTGTCATTTATGGCCAAAGTATTGTCTAACATATAAAACGTCAATATGTATATATATATAGTAATCTACTTTTGACTTGGTAAATTAAAAGAATAAGAGAATATGTAACACCTAAACGATAAAATAATCAGCATGTCATAACAGAGACCGTCTCTTTGACAAACATCTATTACGTTCAGTATATTAAATCTTAATGTCCACTTACTGTATTCTTAATGTCTACTTACATTATTCTTTATGCTTGTTACAATATACTTAATACCCACCGAAAAAGTACTTAAAATGCTTACTTACAATATTCTTAATGTCTACCGAGAAAATTTAGCCTACTAGCCTACTTACCATATCCATAATGCCTACTTATAATATCTTCAATGCCTACTTAAAATATACTTAATGTCCACCGAGTAAGTACTTAAGTACTTATTATATTCTAAATGCCTACTTACATTATTCTTAATATTTATCGAAAAACTTACTCTATATTTTCCTTTTTAGATCAGCCCAATTAAAGATGGTTTCTCAAAAAGACCCTCTCTTACAAATATGCATTACAATTACAGAAAATTGTTATGAAAATATAAATAAATTGGTGGTCTTTATTCTTTGACGAGATAACATATATTAGTAATATAATGTTGCTCTTGCTCTTTCTTAATTCTTATGCCCCTCTGTCCACAACATATTGCATGAGTTGCATTTTGCCATTGTTTATGAATAGTTTTTAGTTTTTATTTTATTTTTAATTTATAAGTTAAAATATAATTTAATTTAAATATTGTTTTATTTTTTTAAAAATGTAATAATTATTAATATAAAATTTTATAAATTTTTTTTGGGATTTTGAAAAAGTGTATGTAACAACATTTAAGGAAAAGTATAGAATATCTAAGCATCTCTTAGATTTGAAAGGCAGCTTATTAAAAGTGACGTTGACATTCGTAATAGTAGGGTTTTCTTTCAAGTGTTTGTAAATTTTAATAGTACTGGTATTACTTCAAATAAAGTTAGATTGAATATATGTTTTTTCATTGCATATATTCTCTTGAAATAAATTAAAGTAACTTGAAATAAATAAGAGTTTTTTCTTTCTTGCTAATAAAAGGAATTTGATTCGAATTACCTACTAAATCTGTTAATTTTCTTTTTCTCATGCTTGTAGGAATTTTCTAACCTTGTAATCCTTACAGATCTAATTATATAATATTATTTATTATAACTAATAAAGAGTAGTGGTTGAACCACAAGAAAGAATTAGAATAATTTTTACTTTTATTATAAGTCCACTAAGTAACCAAACTCAAGATTATAAGGTTTAATTATGTAACCAAATTATAGAATCTCAAAAAGTAAGTAAGACAGGAGAGTAAATTTATCCTTCATATTAATGGTGAAAATCAAATTTCTATAACTAAGATAAAAGAAAAAAATAAAACCAATAAACTAACCAACGATAAAACCTAATTAACCTAAGCCTTATTATAATCAATTAAAAATTGTAATTAAATGAAAATGAAAACAAATCTTACAAACACTAAAAATAAGAAGCATTCAACAACGCATCAACCTTGGGGTTTTACGGGTCATCAAACATTCGACATTAAGTTTCCTTACCCTTATTCATATAATCACTTGAAGAACAATAAGCATCCCATAAATAAGCAAAATGATTATTATATAATCACAATAGTCATATATATTCTTAATTTACTAGAGCTGACATATATCAAGCCACAACACAACTTATTAATTTCACTTTGACAAACTGACATGTCTATTTTTACCCCTTTTCACAATAGTAATAAAAAATTTTTAGAAATCATTTAAAATCTTAGAAGTCAAACGTATAAGAACATAAACCCGCTCTAATACCAATTATAACATTTATTATTTCTCTTTCAAAATTGTATGGATTGATGGATAGAAGATTGGTCAAATTTTCCTTACAAAAATTTCCATTTTGGTACTTACCAAACAATCAATAATAATAACTTCCAAAACGAAAATGTAACCATTCTATTTTCATTTTTTTTATACAAACCAAAGAACCCTTAAGTGGGATTAGAGGTGGATCTATGCTCAGTCAATGCTATCAACTGATAATGTTCAGTTATATAAACAATTATATTTCTAGAGATAATAATATATACGTTGGTTAGTTAAGTTAGTATATATGAGCTTTGATATGTGATAGCAAAAACTCCAAAAACCCTTATTAATCATTTTTTTATGTGATCAACATCATTTAATTTTATTCTGGTTAGAATGAAACTCAAATTGGTTGTGTATAGATAAGGTTTAGAAAGACCAAATAGAAAACGTAGAAGGTGGTAGGCAAAATGATGGTGGTGTGAAGTGAGTATGATGAGTGTATAAACTAATATGTAGCAATGTGGCTTATGATTAGATAAGAGTGTGATCGATCGCGTGACTTTGGCATCATACCATTTTAGATTTTGTTGTTGAATGAAATCTGTCTTTATCAGAATTCAAACTTCGATTGCAATACCATATATTTAGGGCTCCACGTATTGTATTGGAGCTCTATTTTATGTGATCAACCCACGTAGATTAGCAACAGATTAATTAATGATAATATAATCTACCAGTGTTAGACTAAGAGTGCAGTTACAATTATCAAACATGCTTATAAAGTCATTATCACCATCATTGGTGTAATCAACAACTACAAGACCATGACCATCCCTTTGTACTTTGATAGTTACTCCATTCTGTTTTACACGCTACATGATTGTTTTTCACAAGAATTAAAAATTTAATTTTATTACGTTAAAAATTAAAGATAATTATAATTTTTAAAGAGATATGTATAAAAATTAATAAGGTATAGCGTGCGAAAAAAAGTAGAAACAAATAAGACATTTCTATAGTTATTTGTTCTCGTTAAATTATTATTTTTTGTAAAAACTAAAATAATCTCAAATATTGCTCATTAATTCAATAAAAACTCTATTATTAAATAATTTATAATTATATACCCAACTAGTATGTGTTAGGTATAGGCTATAGAGTAGGGAAAAAAACATTGACAAATAAGACATTTACATAATTCTTTGTTCCAATTAAATTACTAATATTTTTTTCTAAAAATAAATTAAATATAACAATTATAAAAAATTATCACAAATATTGCTCATTAGTTCAACAAAAAGTTTATTATTGAATAACTCATACTTATATGCCCAACTAGATGGTATTTGTATCTCCTAGCCTAATATTCAGTAGAAAAATGCATAAAATTACTTAGCGTTTTTTTTATGAAACACAATCAAATCAAAAACCAATTTTCCATTGGATACTTGTATTTTTAAAAAAATATAGTTAATTAAAAGAGATATTCTATTGAACACCTTGCTTATGAAAAAAGTTTATGTTTGAAAATTTTTCAGGTGCATTAAAAATACACAATGAGAAGCTTCTTTTAAGTGAATAAGTGATCAATAATTTGATGAAGTGATCAAAGTGGGAGACTTTGTGTGCCTTGATGAAGGCAAGAGAGTGCTCATGAAAGGTTTCGAAGATGGCTCGAGTGGTCGAGGATGAAGAGCAAAACAGAAGTTGTCCAGTGAGCTCAGAACTGGCGCTCGACTGGTTGAGCCAATCCAGCTCGAGTCGAGCAATGTGTAGCAGCCCACAGTGATTCTGTTTTGTATCCGGTTTTGTTTGGGCTTTTAAGTCTTTTGCCCTAGGTTATTCTAATTCTCCCTCCGTTCTTTTTTGATCTTGCACATTACTATAACGGGTAGTTTCAAAAGTTCTTCCACTTTAGAATACTTTCCACTTTAGAATACTTTCTATTTTTAGAAAGTTTTTATCCCACTTTTACCCCTTAAAACCCCCCTTTTCTTTTAATGTAACCCTTTTCTTTTATTTATAATTATTTTCTCTCTCATACTTTCAATACAATCATAACTTCACACTACTATTTAATTAAAATAATACTCACTACAACCTCATACTTCCAATACAATCATTACTTCACACTACTATTTAATTAAAATAATACCCACTACAACCCAAAGATTCTATCTTCCTTAATATGTATGAAAAACCCAAAGTGGAAGATCAAAAAAGAATAGAGGGAGTATGTTTTAGGGCTATATAAGGAGTCTTAGAACATCGTTAGGGGTTTAAGAGAGGCATATACAAGAGAGTAAAACTAGGGTTCACATCATAAGAGCTCTTCCTCTTTGTATTTGGATATTTATAACTAACATGGATTTTCTAATACTTTATATTAATTGAGCGACCATATATATGTAGTTTTCAAACATTCAAGTTTTTAAAACGAAATATTCATCAAGTCTTTCGATTTTGAAAGTATAAATATAACAACCACATATCCAATTACATGAACCGACAAAGTTTCAAATCATGTATTGTTCCATAATATAAAAAAATTCCAAATCAAACTAATACACATAATAGCTAATATATAATTTTTTTAAAAAAAGTAAATGGATTAATGAGTTGGATTTGGATCTCAAACATGTGAACATGGACCAAGATTTGACCCGGACCCATAGAGTCCAAAAATAAGTGAATTTTAGAGCCTTAAATCAAGATCAGGTCGTATCTAAACCCTTAGAGTATAAGATCCATACCCATCCCTAACTCTGATCCATACTTTATCCCAAAATAAGAGAAGTAGATAATAAATTATTTATGTATCCAAATTCCCAACTTCTATATAGTAAGGATAGAGTTAAATAAAAAAAAATAACTTTTGCAGCAAAATCATGTTAGAAAAGAGCTGTTTTGGTGAGAGATCATTTTTCGGCGTTTTTCAAATAAACGATTTTAAAACAAAAAGTTTATATACTAATAATTTGTACTATTAGACTATTTAGTTTATATATAAAATATATCTCACGATAAAACTGTTTGATATAAGAATTTGTGATCAGTAAATAGAAAGGACCATATCGATAGTCCATACTCCATAGGTTCATGCATGCTCCACCAAGAATTTGTGGCATAAACTTCACTGCCCCTCTCCCAATGTGCTCTTTAGTCTCTTTCCCCTGCTTGTTAAGCTTCAAGTGGAATCTCATCGTACATGACATTAGCATATCCACCTTTAGATTTTTCATTCTTCTTCACCCATTATTTTTATTTTTTTTAAAATCAATCCTTGTCATTTCTTTTTCTGCAAATTTATCTTTACAAAATTGACTTCTAAATATAATTTAAATTTTTAGCCCATAGTTTTTCCCTTGTCATAGGTTTTTAACTTTTATTTATAATAATTTCGGAATTGTGCTCCTTAAAAATATAATTTTAGTGATGACTAGTACTTATAAGTACAATTTTCCCTTAACTAGTCAATTTAATATAGTTTACCACTTATAAAATTTTAGTTTAATTATGTAAAACATTGATATTAGTTAATATAATATAAAATAACAAAAAAGGGAGTAAGGTATATTTATGTAAGAACTCTTGAAATAATTTCTTCATATATGGAAGTAGATATCTTTGCGCATATTGAGCCATAAAAAAGTCTTCAAATAATTGCTCATATATAAATTTTCAAAACTTAACAAAAAATATATTTTATGTAAAAAGCTATTTATTAAAAGCTTTATCAAAAAGATATAAATAGTCCGTTGAAAATGTTAAATACAATTTTAAAAATTATACGTTTCTAAATTTTATTATTTCGATTTATTTGAGATATTTTATTTTAGGGTGAATAAAATTCTCTATCAATAAGAGTAGTAATGACAAGTAGGTGTTCATGTAGGTGTGAGAATTGAGCTTTCATTACAACTCACAAGAGAAAAGAGAGTTTTTAGTTGCTAAATCAACTCAATCATTTATTAACCAATACTACCTCATGTATATTCATGTTGAATATCATATATTTTGATACCATCCTACACGAATTTAATTATTAATATATTTAATTTTATTTAATTTAAAATTACAAAAAAATACTACTATATTACAATAAAAGTTATAATGATACAAATCAAACAAGAATATCAAGAACCTAGTTGTACTTAGAGGTGTTCATTCAGATCATTGAATCGTTTTCGGGTTACAGGTTGGTTTAAAAACAGGTATAGTATCCATGTTGGTTTTTACATTATTGTTAATCCATTTTTATGTCCTACCAAATCGGATTTAGTTACAAAATCAAATAAATATCTGATTATCAAATTTATTTCCAACACCTCTACCTTTATACAGGAAGCATTTTGAATCGAATCAATTTTAAATAGCTCACAAAAAAAATAATATCAGATGACACATGGAACATTTAGCAATAGAATGGGATTGAACAATTATTAATAAACCATGTATGTCCCTTTAAAAATGGAAGATCTCTTCTCCTTGCCACCCCACTCCTCAACAAAGGCCCCCATCTCTTTCAATTCTTCTTCCTCTACCACCAATCTCTCTCTTCAAAATATAAGACCAAAAAAGAAGGGAAAAAAAAGAAAAAATAAAAATGACAGCAGACAGCAAGAAATCCCCAGAAATCCCAGATTGTTACTACCCAAACAATCCCATATTAATCACCCCAGATCGTCCAACACCAAAGGAATCATTATATCTATCAAATCTTGATGATCAGAAGTTTTTAAGATTCTCCATAAAGTACTTTTACCTCTTTAAAAAAGGAATATGTGTGGAAAAACTGAAGAAATCTCTATCAAAAGTACTTACAGAGTACTACCCATTAGCAGGAAGATTAAGAGGAAGTAATGAAAAGCTTGAAGTAGATTGTAATGGTGAAGGTGCTCTGTTTGCTGAAGCATTTCTTGAAACATACTCTGTGGATGAGTTCTTGGAGTTTTCTAATAAGCCTAATAAGTCTTGGAGAAAACTTCTTTACAAAGTTGATGCTTTTAGCTTCTTGGATGTTCCTCCACTTGTTATTCAGGTTTTTTTCTTGCCTATGATCTTTCTTGACATTTATTATAATGATTTCATATGATTGTGCGGCCTAGCAGTTTAAGCTGTTGTTATGGTCAAATGAGGTTAAAGTATTACTATAGGAAAAATATGATTATTGAACTATTTTTGTGAGAAACTGTTTTAAAATAAGCAGCTCATATATTAATAATTATGTTAGTTAGACTATTCAATCTATATAAAAAGTGTCTCACAATGAATTAGTAACTAGCATTAGTAGTATTTAGTCATTTATGTAATGATTTTCATAACATTACAACTTATAGCTTTAAAATGAAAATAGCTTTTAAGATTTTCTCTATTTTAACAATTATTTATTTTCCTTGTTTTCATAACGCAGGTTGTTTTTCCTTGTTTCCCCTCTTTCTTGTCATTTATTTTCTAAAGATTTTATCCAAGTTGATATACGATATATCAAACATATATATGGGTATGTTGGGTGTAATAGTTTATGTTGTTATGTTCAAACAAGACTAAAGTATTACTTTAGGAAAAATATGAGTATTGAGCTACTCTTATGAAATGACTTCATAATAAAGAATTTATATGCTACTAATAATGTTAGTTGTGCAATTTGAATTATATATAAAGAGCGTTTTATGATTAGATAGTTTTACCCGGAAATTTGTGTGTGAGTATTTGGTAAGTAGCAATATTGATCGTATATAGCTATTCATTAATTTAATGTTTTCATAATGTTACAACTTATAGCTTTTAAGATTTTTCTCTATTTTCAATAACTATATTTAAACAACTAATATAACCATCGTCATCATAACCAATATCCAGTTCAAGAGTAGAGTCTAAGTGAGGGAAGATGACGGACAATCTATACCCGTACTCTTTTCATAAGGAGAATTAAAAGAAAGCGGTTGATTTTACCCAAAATAGAAGAATCCTTAATATAACCCATGTTTATTGCAGAGTAATAATTTACACATCCAATTAGATAGATAAATACGCTACAACTACAATCGTACTATTACAACTCTCCAACACTAACAGCTACTAAAATAGCTAATAATTCTCTCATAACTACTTTATGTCAAATATTTTAGGGAAGGTTCTGAGCATGTTTAGCATGTTTGATCGTATAGGGCCCCGAAAAATTAGAGGCTTAAAATCCTCAGTATTAAATTACGTGGTATATGTTAAGTGATTAAAATCTACAAAATTGTTAAAAAAATATCACAATTTTTGAAATTACACAAGACCTTCAAATAATTTATCTATTTTTACTATGCCCATGCAATATTTCCAAGCTATAATCTTAAATTAAAATCTTATTTATATTAATGTTGATTATAAGTATAAAGGGCAGGTTGATTCAAAATCTATTTAATTTATAAATGAATGAAATGAACTCTAATGAAATAAAGAGAAGGAATGACGACAAGCCAATACTATTAATTTGTCAAAAGTTTAGTTATCTAAATAACAAGTAAAGAGACTTCAGAACGAAATTCAGTAAAGAAAAAAAAAAAAAAAAGTGGGCCATTACATATAAACAAAGGTGATAAAGAATTATCCAACTCCACTTTTGTTTTTGTCCTTTTACATAATTATTAGAAAAGCTTTAATTGAAAACATATTGGTGCATTATTTCCCTAACATTTTTATTATATTTTTGATGTTATGAAATACTTGTTATCTTAATATTTTTTAAAATAATTTTATATATTGTAGTTAGTATATCAAAATATATATATATATATATATATATATATATATATATATATATATATATATATATATATATATATATATAAAATTAAGCATGGAACAGTATAAAAACTAAAAAGTGAAATACAACAAATATATAATGAAAGGAAATAGTATATATATTCATATAATATACTCCCCTATGGAGAAAGTATATTTTATTTGGAGTATACACATTACAAATTATTTAATAGGAGTACTCTGCATAGCATTGATGCTGGACAACTCACTAATTAAGTAACTAAGAAAATTAGAAGTTAAAGTAAAATTATTAGGTTGTGTTTGGTTCACAGAAATAAAGAAGCATTTGTTCAAAAATGTAATAAACATTTGATCCCAAGCAAATATTTAAGAAAAAACTGAAATGATCGAGTAAGTAAATTATTCACTACTAATAGATAAATAAAATGTATTATTATTGGTAAATTAAATTCTATTACTTTTTAATTTCTATTAATAGCAGGTATTTACCAGATAAAATAGATATAGCTAAGCAAATAATCTAAGCTCATTACTTGTGGTTTTTCTCAATGGGATGCTTAAAACCTTAAAAAGAAGCAATTATCAATGATCTATAAAATTGCTCCATTATAAAACACTATAACCTTTTATTATTTACAAATAAGTTACGACTAGAGTTGTACATAAAAAATAGTTGTGTCCAAGATTGTTAGGATTGGGATTCTATGTAAAATTGTTGAAGGGGTGGGATAGAAATTAGTAGAATTGAATCATCAGATTGTAGGATCCTACACATATACATTAATATGCTTTGGATAATAAATGGTTAATTATATTTGTTTTTCTTAAGTTTTAAGGTGTAAATAAAAACTTATTTAACTTCATCTATCAAAAAAACATATTTTTATTGACATTTTTAAACTGCAAATTAAGAGAAACTTGAATTCTATAGTCATATTGATATGATTATTTAGATATATAGATATTATACATAAGTAAAATCTTGACTTTTGGAATTTTTTTATGATTCTAGTTATCCTTGTAGGATCGGATTGTTGAATTATAGGATCGTGCAATCCAGTTATGATCCTACCAACTAAAATCTTGAGCTAAGTAGGATGACGTAATTCTACCAACATTAAAATCCTACCTACATTCCAGTTCGGTCGCCTATTTTGAAATCGTAGTATTATAGAATCGTAGATCAGATATAGATTTTAAAACCATGGTTGTGCCGTTTAAGACCTCCTTGGATATGGGCTCTGGGCCATTGCATATGCCAATGGGTGGTCCTGTCTACAAGTTCTCATTTGAGTTGCCTTCAAACCTCTTTAATTGTGAAATTTTGCTTTAAGATTTTCTAAAATAATGGTGGTTCTCCCTTCTCACTCTCTCTAGAGCTTCTCTTAAAAATCACAATCTGTAATTGGCTTTAACGTCCTCTCGAGATTATGATTTTCGACAAAGCACTTTTCAGGATTTTTCACAAACAATTTTGTTTGAATGAATAGTAGATCTACAATTGTCACCCTTGTTATGGACTTCAATCTCACATTATTTGTGTTCGCTTGTCTATATACTTCCTCGGCATTCAAATACATGACCATAATTGTTCCCTTTAAATCCTCCGTAGAGGACCATACTTGTACTAGTCACCATCAGGACTCCATCTTCACAGCTAATTATGGTTTATCCTCTATTCTTTGATATCCTCAATAAGACTAGAATTCTTATTATCTTATGTATGTATCTCACACCTTTCATTGTGCATCAAAAACACTTCTCCAATGACTTCAACCTTAATTTTTTCATCCTCTCAACAAGAACATTCTTTCTTTTTATAATTTCTCGAAGTTGTGAAATACCTTTCATCTTTGCAGATGTGATATGAGTGCTCAAACTCAATATACATCCACCTTTCTCAACATCAGTGTTCTTTGTCATCTAAGCTTAACGATTAACAAACATAAGCTCATATTTTGGCATTTTCTCTTTCTCTTTAACCATCCAAAGCCTTTCAATGTTTTCCTTTACAATCTAAAGCTTTGTGTTTTGTCTTCCACATACCTAAAGCCTTAACAATCAACAACCTTAAGCTCTGATACCAAGGATTTTAAAACTTAAAAGTAGGGTTTTCAATAACAACAAGAACAATATGAAACACATTAATGTAGCAAAATATTAGTTTTATTCCATAGGTTTTGTATAAAAAGTAAATTCATCACCTAAAATAGACTTTTATTCTATAACTTCACAAATTACATGTATAACAATGTAACTAATAATATTTTTATACTAAAAGTTTTTATATTTAGCTTCTTACTTACAGCCTTAAAGGATGTATATGTTATTACCCTTGAATGTGTGATTTAAGAATTACATCAATCTTTTATTTACAATCACTATATTTTTACGCTCAAACTTATGTAGTGTTTGCTTTCTCTTATCACTACAATTTGAGACACTCAACCACCTCTATAGGCTTTCATGTAAGCTATATCTTCAAGATTACTCCATCTTGAATGGTGACTTCGTTAAATTATCCATTGTTGAACACAAGTGAGTTTTCCCACATCGGAGAAAGCAAAGAAACTGTATCACTTTATAAAGTTGAGGAGTAACTCATACTACTTATCGGTTTTAGTAGTGATCCTCGTTTAGGGTAGTAAGTGGATTATCTTTTATACTTCTTGTTTAGATTGTCCATGTCTATTTCTTAAATTTTAACACTATCGCTTCTCGCGCATACTCTCTCTAGAGCTTCTCTTGGAGGAAACCAGGGGTGGATCTAATAGTGTTTAATGCTAACAATTCACAGCATAACATCTTGGAAGAGTTGGTAGTAGTCTTTGTCTTCCATCCTCAAAACCTAAATTTAAATCCCAATATCCAGATTGCTGCACATTTTTGTTGTTTTTTCTTTATAAAAAGTTTAATTTTAGGGTTAACATTACCCAAATACCTCAATTATTTTCTCTCAGACTTATACAATTCGCATCAAATTCAAAGTCCAAAAAACTTTTATCCTTACTTTTATTAATCCACCACTAGAGACAACACACCGCGATTTCATAAGACTAGGATTTTCTAAAACACAAATTCTTGTGAGAGACCATTTCTAATTGGACTAGCCCTAAAAGGAAAATATAGAGTAAGTTTTTCCGTAGGCATAAAGAATATTATAAGTACGCATTTAGAATATTGTAAGTACTTAAGTACTTACTCGGTGGGTATTGAGTATATTGTAAGTAGGCATTAAAGATATTGTAAGTAGATATTAAAGATATGGTAAGTAGGCTAGTAAGCTAAGTTTCTCGGTAGGCATTTAAGTACTTTTTCGGTGGACATTAAGCATATTGTAAGTAGGCATTAAGTATAGTGTAAGTAGACGTTAAGAATACAGTAAATAAACATTAAAATTTAATGGATTGGGCTAGTAAGACATCTTTAAAGAGACACATGCTCGAATGAGCATCTTATTTGCTTGTTCGAACACCAACATCAACTTTAGACTAAAAACACATTTCTAGTGAAAAAATTAAATTCATGTACTCTTTGTTATATAAAAATTGTTACAACTAGTGTATGTTGAAGTCCCCGATTAATTTGGGATAATATTGAAGCTTATTGTCTCCCTTCCTTTTTCGAATGATGCCAACATAAAAAAGGATTGGTTGCTTTTAAGGAGTTGGAAGTAGGAGTTCTTTCAGCCATCCACACAAAAAATATACTCATTTTGGTTTTTAATATTGAAAGCAACTTTTTATTTTGGCTATGATTCTTTCTTTCGTGGCTTATTTTACATTTATACATGTTCTTTCTGTCGAGTAGCTACTCTTAAACGTCAAAACATCACATGCTTTTATTCTCCCTCAAACACCCATATGCTTCCACATTTGGGTTTTTTAAAAAAACAAACTAAAATATATTGAATAATTTAATTTTGATTTGAAGGAAAATATATATTTAAAAAAATATTAGAATGTTATATATGTTATGAAAGGACCGGAAAAAAAGAAGGGAAAATAAATGTAACATGTTACTAGTGGAGGTATAAAAAAAGATTAATTATGTAACGAGTTCAGTCAACTCTATTATTTTTTTTGTTTTGACTAAATATTTTTTATTGTGAACTTAAATTAAATAAGCTACCAAATAAAACATTTTCTTATCAATTTTAATTTGATGATTATTATTATTTTAGCCGAACTCAAGGCTGACTCGATATAAAATTTCTAACTATAAAAATTAACACTAATTTTGATTTGAATTTATTCTAATTTCAAGCCTATCCAAGTTTGTATGTCAAAAAATATTCTATTTGCGTTATTTCATTAGAAATTTAGGCTTTGATAAAGAATAGTATGTGTTAATTTTGATAAAATGTACGTGTACAATTTTTGGTAAACTAAGTATTAGTAATATATTTTTGTTTAAGTTTTACCACTTATTTATCGGAAATTATACATTAATTGATTTATTTATTTGTGACGGCACCTGGCCAAATATAAAAGGCTAAAAATATTAAAAGTGTGACATTCAATTATATAATAATGAAATGTTTTTCACTTTTAGAAAAACTTTTTTTTCAAACTTTAAAGAATTGAACAAAAGAAAAAGGTAATTGCTGAGATTGTTTTCTCTGGCATGATTTCATTTTGATTATCTTTAACTAAACTTTTGCTGATATTTGTTGACGTTTGATTGTCACCTTTTTTTTTTCAAACCCCTAAATGTTTTTTGGTCTTTATTTGCTGATAAATGTAATTTAGCAATTATATTGATTTGTTGTGAATGGATAATTGTAAAAGATCAATGGTAAAAGATTTTATTGTTTGAAAAGCTAAAAATCAAAAATTTGAGATTTTAATGCAAGAATGTAAAAATCTTTACCATTTTTTATATTATCTTTTTCAAACCTATATAATTTTGTTTAAACCGAATGATTGAATAAACTATTTTCGTAACTGAATAGATCTTATCCGAAATAATTTGATTGTATTAGTCTATATTAAAACTATTTTCAGAAAATAAATGAAATAAATAAAATAGGAAAGAGAAATTCACCTTTTTATTTTCTTTAAACTATCATAACCTTATCGACAATCATGTAAAATTATTTTTCAAAATTATTAATCTTCATTTAAAATTTTTTCTTAAAGTAATAAAAATACAATTTCTTAATAATTACATATCTCTCCTATTTATCACAATTGTTCCATTTTCTGGAAACTTATAAATCACTTTTAACATGTATTATATTCTTAATCGCACTTAATATTTAGCAAAGCACTTCGAACAAATCATTTGAGATTTCCAATAATATTAGTATATTATTTGATTGGTAAAGCTCTTATTAAAAATAAAGTTAATCAATATATATTGCATAATTATCAGTTTATTACTACACAAACTAAAGATTTTGTGGGTAGAAAAATCATAAACATTTGAACATCCAATACATGTAACAATTCAAAAAATACATATTGCATCAGTATAATTTGTGAATTTGCTCCCTTATTCATAGGGAAAGACTACTCCTAAAATCAAGTAACTTTGAGCATTTACAACTTTAATACAAGGACATCAATCTATTCCTACCTAATTAGTCCAACTACATTATTTCACTAAATCGAAGATTGATTGATATGAAAGTTTTAATTAATGTAGAAAATTTTTTTTTTCCTCTTAGGTAATGCTTGGATTGAGTGTAAATATTTAAGGAGGAAATAAAGTCGAACTAATGAAATAAAAATAAATAGAAATGCATTTGAAGTAGTTGAGATAGTTGTGAAAAAGTAAAATAAACATGAAATAAAAATAATGATGTAAAAAGAAGATGATTTTCCCTATTATGGAGATAATATATTCCCCATCCTTCCCTAAGGTAAATATTTATCCCACAAAATTAAAAGCTCCCTTCATTTTTCATTACTTTGCAACCATTCTCTTACCTCTACAATAGTCAAATTTTACTAATTTCTCATTTAACAACTTTATTTTCTTACTTTGATTTTTTTTTACTCCTTAAATATTTACACCCAATTCAAGCATGCCTTTAATTTGCATCCCTTAAATAAATGATCAAAGGAAATAGATATTTTTTTATCATATAAACTAGCTTAATTTCTAGTGCAAATGCACAAATTATCTAAATTCAATTACCTATAATTGTTGCTAATTGTAGTGGAAATAATAAAAAAATTACTATAATTTAGCTAGAAATTAAGTTACTTGGCAAGATTTTTGATTATGTTTTCTTACTTTATTAAAAAAATTTCTTTATAAATATGTTATCATCAATTACCATTTGGGAGGGTAGATTGAGTAGTAAGGAAAAATGATAAAGAAAATATATATTTGAGCATGAAAGCATTATTACCGTCAAAATTACATGCATTTTTCACTAAAAACTAAAGAATAAATTACATTAGAATTTGACACTTTTGCGAATTACAGCTTCAATATTTATTTTTTGCAAAATTACCGACACCTAAGTATCAAAGTCAACATTATTCATGCTAATCGTAATTTTAGGTTAAGTGGTCGGAATTCTAGAATTTGGCCTAGAATGTAGCCTGAATGCAATAAACTTTGACACTTTGAGACTGTAATTTACAAAAAATAAACATTCACATTATAATTCACAAACTTTTTAAACTTTAATATTGTAATTCGTGAATTATTTAAAATTAAATCCAAAAATCATTTTTATTAGCCAAAAAAAGTAAATGTAACCATTTAATTTTTATTAACCTATGCAGGTAACTAAGTTGAGATGTGGTGGAATGATATTATGCACAGCCATCAATCATTGTCTATGTGATGGTATTGGCACTTCTCAATTTCTAAATGATTGGTCTTACCTTACTTCTAACCCCAATTCCGATCTCCCAATCCAACCATTCCATTCTAGAAACTTGTTAAAACCCAGATACCCATTACAAGTGACCTTTCCTCATTCTGCCTATGTCAAAATTACCCCTGAAATGGAGCAAAATGACCATTTTGCTCTCGACAAATATTTACAATCTCAACCCCTTGTTTCCATTTCCGTTACATTTAACCTCCCACAAATCCTTTCCTTAAAAAGTAAAATCACTCCTTCACAAAAATGTACCACATTTGAAGCCCTTGCATCTCACACGTGGCAAGCTTGGGTTAAATCATTAAACTTGTCAAATCTAGTCAAAGTCAAACTTCTATTTTCAGTCAACATTAGGAAGAGACTTAAACCAGAGTTACCAAAAGGGTATTATGGGAATGGATTTGTGCTTGGATGTGCTGAGACAACAGTCAAAGATTTGACCACAAATAACATAAGTCATGGAGTGAAGTTGGTACAACAAGCAAAGTCAACCTTAAATGATGATTGCATAAGGTCAATGGTTGACTTTTTAGAGGATAAAAAAGTCAAAACAGATTTATCCACTACACTTGTAATATCTCAATGGTCTAAATTTGGGTTGGAAGATCTAGATTTTGGGTCAGGAAAAGCTTTGCAAATGGGTCCTGTGGTTAGCGATATATATTGCTTGTTTTTGCCCGTAATGAATCATCCGGACTCTACTAGAATTCTCATTTCATCACCTCAAAATAATGCAGAAAAATTTGAGTATTACATCACTCAAATTGATCAGTTCAATGGTTTTCACAATGAAGACATAAATAATACTCCGTCTGATTCTTAAAACTTGCCCGTTCTCTAACTGATCACATATCGAAATTCACAATGTATACCTAAACATTCCATATCTTGTAGTGGAATATGTATTTTTGTACTAACTTTGTAATTATAAAACAAGATAAATAATAATTTTATATTATTTTCTCTTTATTTAGAGCATGAAATAAATTATAAAAATTTTAGCCTCAAAATTGTACTCCTATGTGTTGCATTTTCTTGAATATCTTTCTATATTAAAGGATTATTTTTTTTACTTATTATTTGTTTAAAAAATCTTAGAGTAGAATTCTCTATGAGATTTATCTCACCTATAGTAAGTACTGTTTTTCCTATGTAAGATTTTGGGTTTGGCTCTCAGCTTGTCCTAGTGTCCTACTACTCCCTCCGTCTAACTTTGTTTCATCATTTTATTTCTCAATGCTATTAAGTGGCTGGATGTATGCAATTTTACTATTGTTGTACACTTTTAATTATAATGATAATAAAGATATTGTTTTCGATTGACCTTTAATAATAAACATTATCTGAAACTTCTAATCAATAAGAAGTCAACATTATTTAATATATCATTTTATTATAATTCAACATCAAAAAAACTAAAAGTCTTGCACCATCAAAATTAAAAAAAAAAAGTAACATAGGGGATGACAACCTAAAAAAGTAAAATTGCATATATATAATTTATTTGTGGATTATGATCCATGGCTTTTATGAATGGAGATCAAATAAGGATTGTGTTACCAACTAAAATCTTTGGAACATTGCTAGTCAATCTCACTTTCATCTAGTCGGACACCAACCGTTGTTGGTCCGAAAAAATTAACTTACATCAAGTCAGTGGCGGATTCAGAAAAAAAAAAAAAAAGTGATATCAATAATTAAAAAATTTACAATAACCATTAAATAAATTAACGCAAATACCCACACCACGTTTTCATATTTTGGAAGCGACGCATAATGTCATGCCAATAAATTGGGGTATTATTGGATGGCTAATACAATGAAAATTAAAAATTTATATATGAAACATCAAAAACCAAGTAATGGGTTTGAGCCATGGTCTTTCCTGTGGGAGATAATAGCACGAACCATCTCATCTAGAATATATTTACAAATACTATTTGATTTTATTTTGGATTTAACTGAGGTCAACTGACATCGATGACCACACCTTGTATCTGCCAATGCATCAAGTCTATATTGGTCCTATGTGATTAAAGCTATATGTGCATTATTTGCTAATCAATGTTTGGCAAATGTCTTAACCCTAACCACGAACATTAAACGATCTGATTAATTAGTGGAATTTCAAGAAATATTTTCTAAACATCTAATCCAAAATCACAAGTATATCATAATAAAAATTTATTAACATAAGTATGTCATATCATTGACGTGTGAATTTCAAATTGTAAAGTCGAATATAAACTACACTGTACGAAGATATTTGAATGTCAATCTTTGTTCCTCTATTGTTGGTGGTCCTCAATCCAGCACTAATTGGATCGCCATGTATAATAATACGAAATAAGAAACCACTTTAATTTCTTGTTATTTTTTAGGTTTTAGAATGGTGTATGTAGAAAATATGCACTTATAATGGAAAATACAATGTATGAAATATATTAGATGAACAAGTGCATCATATATACATCAAAATCATGTCACTTCATATGCCTTAATACGTTTAAAATGACATAATAAAGATTAATATCTCATCATATGCCTTTTTATGTTCCATATGACATAATGAAGATTAATGTCTCTTCATATCTATACTTATGTTCCAAATAACATAATATATATTAAAATTTGTTTTAATTCACCGATTAAAACACACGATCAATCCATGTGAAAGCGCAAGCCTCAAAGAGGTTTAACAAAGAAAAACAAATGAAAATATAATGCAAAAATGAACACAAGTGTTTATGAGGTATCTTAAATACCTCCCCCTCAAATATAGTTTATTATAATGAATTCAACAATTACAAATATAATAAACCTCCCTTATCTTGAGAACAATCTATCAAGATCACAAATACTAAAGCAAAGTAAGAACACTCTCAAGTTTCTAACAATGCAATAGCCCTCTCAACAATATGTGTGTTTGTGGTGAATGTTACTATGAGTGATGAATCCTATTTATAGGCAAGATATTCATCACTCTTAGTATTCCCTCATAAATCACCATAAACATACATGTAACATCCCAATTAAATATGACAATAAACATTACAATAAACAATAGAAGTAATGCACCACATTATTGCATAGACATTACAAATTCTGACCAAAACAGAATCCAAAGTAGTTTGCTGAAATTCCGCTCGACCCGAGCCACTACCTCGCTCGGCGTGCTTCCAGGAAAGCTACTGACTTGTTCTGGACTTCTTGCTCGACCGAGCCAACACCGCTCGACCGGTCGAGCCAGACATAGCTCGATCGAGCGCCTGGTCGAGCCGCTCACAGTCTGTTTCTCTTCTTGTTGCTTTGATCAAACAACTCTCATCAACCGTTCCAAACCTTAAACCACCCATATTCGACACATCTTTATCGACCCCCTCTAAAGTACAAGACAAAGCATGTTCGATTAAATGTTTAAAGTCCGTCGTTATTAAGATTATTGGCACTTGCTTTAACACCATGCAATAAACTCCGATCAATCCATGCAATAAACTCCCACCACATTACCGAAGAATATTCTATGTCATTTTGTATAATTTTTTCGATCAGTACTTATAATTGTGATTTTATAGGACTTGATTATAAATAGTACTATAAACTAATCCAATTAAGTAAATAGATCAAAGTTGATTTTTAGTAATTAAACGATATGATCACCTAAAATAATTGAGTGTATTTTATCTTCATATAATATAAGGAATTAATATTCACACTTGATCAAAGGGCATTCAATTTTTCATATTGAAATGCCATTTATTAATACTGTGAAGTTTTATTTATCTTCTAAAAATATTCGTAATTTTTATAGTAAAAATATACTTTGGATTATTATGAGAATGTAATTATCATCATCATTATATCCATTATATTCCACTCACAAGAATATGTAACTATAATAATACGAATTATTTTGCATCAACCAAGGCTATACATTATTTTGATCAAATGAGTAATAGTGAATAAAGATTATTTTTAACGAATTTTCCAATTATATGTACTATGTATAATAATTGATTAGTTTCGCATGCTCCATTATTTATTTACTAGTCAAAGTTCATCAGAATTATAACAGAAAATATTCATATTGACTTACTTTAAATTTGAAATGTTTATTCAATTAAATTGTTGATCAAATTAAGTAGTAACAATATTAAAATTCTATTGTTTAAATGGTAGGCCATACTTATGATAATTCGATAAATAAACTTAAATATGTAAATATATTAGATATTATTCATAATTATTAATTTCAAAAGTTGAAATTTATAATATATAATTTATTTGCCTTATTTTTTAGAATGAGAGACATTTTTTTAATAATTAGTCTAAAAGTCCATAACCATAGAGAATATCTATTTTTTAATATTTGTAATGCTTGTTGAAAATATAATTGATCATGGGCCGTTCATAAAGTATAAAAACTATGTTGATTCATTTGTAAGATGTCATTTTACTAGTGTCACAATCAATCTCATCCATTCGTTTTAAATAATTTACTTAAAGCTCAAGTAGGGTTTTCCTTCATGAACTCCTCTCAATTTTCTTCCTTATCCTATATCATCATACTAGCATGAAGCATCTACTCCTAATTTTGTCACTTCCTGCAATCTCTATTTGAATTAGTAGTACTACTATTTAATTCTCAGAAGAAAATTCAACATACTTCTGTAAAATAAAAGTTTCTGATCTCTAGCTTTTGCCACTAATATAATCTTTTATGAGGTGTTTGATATATGGTTTTTGGCTTTGTTTTTTTTGTTGGTTTTTGACTTTTGGCTTATTAGTTGGTCGAATAGCAAAAACAATTAATGGTAATGGTTTTAAAGCAGCTGAAAAGTTAACTTTTAAACCAAAATGAAAAAGGTGTTCCAGCTAGCTTTTTTGGTGGGCTTTTATCTTGTTTGCCCACTTTTTTTCTAATAAATAGCCAACAACCAATGCTTAAATTTACCAAACATCTCTACAAACAGCTGGCTTTTTCAGCTAGCTTAAAAGCCAACAAAACAGCCAACATTTTCAGCTTGTCAAACAAACCAACTGAAAAAGCCAACTGCCAACAGCCTACAGCTAACAGCCAAACACTCCCTGTAAAAACTCAAAAAAAATTAGGTAAAAAAGTGTGATTGATGGATAAGTTTAGATTATATAACATATTACAGGCCTTAATCATTAATTATAGGTTTTTTTGAGTTGGTTCCTTGACATAGTATCAAAGCTAATGTGACAAAACTCAACCCTTTAAATTTAAGTGGAATATTTATCGCCGGATATAAAGAAAATATGTACTACACTCTACTTCTAACCTATATTAATGACTCTCGTATGAGGGACGTGTAAGAGCACCATAGTCGTACTTCTTAGTCATGTCATTCTTACATCATTAGCTATTTAGGTTTAGGTACCGTAACAGAAATTTTCCTAAAACAAACATAGATTAATCAGTAAAATAATGATGCAAACGCATAACCTAAACCAAGCACTTAAAATTAAGTATTCCTTAATTAATTAAAAAGGACAAAATGTCACCATATATATTTTGAGCTTAGTGCTTCCTTGTGTATGATCCACCGGACCCACATAATCCTAAAGTGTGCATTTTATTATCCCAAATTCAGGGTTGTCATTATGACGGCCTAATAATTTAAGCGCGGATATATTCCCTGCAATTAGTTTTGTTATGAGGATCTGCTGGTTCTTTTTCTTCTTTCTATATTCAGATTTCAATTCTGAAGGTAGTTTTAAGGTGCAATCACTTATAATCCAATTCAAGTAAAGATTTAAATTGAGTTAATTGTTAAATTAAAAATTAGTATTTATATAAATAACTTCTAGCTTATAATTAAAAATTAGTTTTAACTACCTTTATTGACATTAATGTGATGTTTAAAGAGAAATAATATGATGCATAGTTAGAGAAAAAAGAACCGAAAATTACTTATATAAGGATCTGTTTTTTTTTTACCTAGGCCTAAATATTGTCCGGAACGACATTGTCTTAATATCGATGCATACTGCAGAATTTATCTAGTGGGATTTTTTTTATTTATTAGTATACCATTTTGTCCAATTATAATTCTGAAAAAATTAATATACTCATATTGTATATTATCGGTATGTGCATATGTAAGGTGGTGGTTACATGATTTAAAATAAATCACTTATGAACATTCCTTCTATCATTTATATTTTAGGTTGTGTGGTCTATCATTTTGTAATATTTTTATTTTGGACGGTATTTCTACTTTGTTTCTTCAATCCTACTTGCATAATTTCAACGTCTTCACCAATTTCTTGATACTTGTGCAATTATGTGCTGTGCAATATCATGGGGTCAGGGGTAGAGGAGTAATTAATAAATTCACATTCTTTATTTATTCTTATTGAATTATACGACTAGCCTAATTTGACAATATAGATGAGTTCAGTCCAATAAGATTCAAATCAAATCCATAAATTTGTTTGATTCAAATAGACTCGAAGAATTCTTAGGGTCTGTAAATTTTGGATATAGTTTTAGACTTTTCAAGTTTAATGGGTTTAGATCATAAATGAATTCATAATATTCTTAATTTAATGGTTAGCAATTTAGTTTTTTAAGCAATTTTTGTATGAGGTCGTCTAATTGTGAGACAAGATCATATAAAGAGCTCGAATTAAAAAATGAGTGTTTAATATTAAAAGTGGATATTTTTATCAATTAATTAAACTATTCAGCCTAATTTTAAAATGTTTCATAGTGAAATTATCTTATATTTCACTATGACAGCTTTTAAGCATTTTAAAGATTTGATTTAACACTATTTGGGTCTCAATTTGAGTCCACATAAATATAAAGGATAGGATTGGAATGAGTCTAAAATTAATGAGTTGTGTAATGGATTTTGAATGGATGTAGGGCATTTTTATCTTAAACAAGTTTATAAATCAGGTCTGAATCTAATATTCCTATACTCAAGCAAAACTCATATTTTACTTGTAAAACCCGATTCTAAACTCAATAAATCTCAAAAAATCGAACTCAAAAGCGGATCTCAGTAAATCTAAAATTCATGGTCATAGCTTTCATTATTCTAGCAAATTTGGCGGGCTAATTAGAGCAATTATTAAAAAAATGAGTTGATGTAGGTATGAATCATTGTACCCATCCGTACATATTCGTAGCTTGCTAATCTTTTGGATTTTGGCCTGGCCCTCTATTATCATGACTCATGCCTTACCAAGTTGACACCACTTGTCCTTGTCCTTGTTTTTAATAACAGCTAGTATCTTGAGAAACGTATCTTAAGTTCAACCCATTAAACATTAATGTCCGCTTATCGTATTTATAATGCCTACTTATATTATCTTTAATTCTTACTTACCGTACCCTAAATAACTACTTTTAATATTTTAAATGTTTACTTGCATTATTCTTAATGCCTACTTACAATATTTTAAAAATATATAATGGGCCGGCTCAATTCGAGATAGTCTAAGAGACTGTCTCTTACAAGAATTTGTGTTTTAATAGCACGGTACATTGTTGTTGCACACTTGCACTTGTATAGCAGCATCATTAGTATACTCAGTGTATCTCGTTCTTAAGATAGTCTCTTGCTAAGACAACTTTAAAATAAAAACATGCTAATAATTTATATAGTTGGTCTCTTGAGAGACTGTCTCTTTGAGAGACGTCTTTCAGGCACAACCCATTAAACATTAATGTTTACTTACTATATCTTTAATGTCTACTTACATTATCCTTAATGCCTACTTACAATATACTTAATGCCCACCGAAAAAGTACTTAAAATGTCTACTTACAATATTTTTAATGTATACCGAGAAACTTAGCCTACAAGCCTACTTAGCATATCCTTAATGTCTACTTATGATATCATTAATGCCTACTTACAATATACTTAATGTCCACCGAGTAAGTACTTAAGTATTTACAATATTCTAAATGTTTGCTTACAATATTCTTAATGCCTACCAAAAAACTTGCTCTATATTTTTTGTTTTGGGCCAGCCTAATTAGAGATGATCTCTTATAAAAATTTGTGTAATTTATATTAGTTGGGCTATTCAACCTATATATGATTATTCGTCTAAGGGTGAAACTATCTCATACAAGATTTGGATCTTTGTATGCGACCGTCTCAAAATAAAACATACACATACAATTAATCCATTTCTGCAATTGATCACTTATAAAATAGTAAGTGATTAATTTAAGTTATATATGATCACATTCGGACTATAAAAAATAATCACTTTAAAACTATAAGTGATTATTTTAAAACTATATTAATCACTTTAAGATCAAACTGATCATTTAAGATTATAAGTAATCACTTTAAAATTCAAGTGTAAATCAAGTGGAAATTATCTCATCATGAATCCATCTCACCTGCCATAATTCCATTAATCTTGGCAATCAAATGAGTAGGATCTGTAAGATCAACTAGCACCAGCACAGAACATAATGTAGAAAATTTGATTGGTCGGATCAAATATGAACAGGTCAGGCTGAATAAATTCAGTCTGTTTAATCCCATTTTCTTTTCGACTTGTTGCAGCCCGATCAAACCCATTTTTATTGAGCTTGACCCGTATTCAGCCTATTGCACAAGTCTAATTATAGCATACATTAAAATACATATTTAGGGATCAAGAATGCCCATCTTCCTTGCTAGATTTGTTTGAGTAGAACAATTTTCTGTTGTACCAAAGATGAAACTTTTATCCTTCAATATCTTCAACAAATGCAGAAAATATTGCAACTTTAACAAAGTAAAATAAACTCCAACCTTATTCATACATTTTGGAATGCCATAACCAAGTGAGCAACTCATCCAATGAACAACGGTAATCAGGATTGACTGATTGACCTAAGGACTCGGCCACACAGGTCAAGGTGAGCACCACTCTTGCTACACCCGTCCTCGCTTATTAATACAACAATGACAACAAATGCGCCTTAAAACTTTCTAAACTGTACAACACAATGCAACTAATCTATCATCCAGATACAGTAGCAGGCAGTACAGACATAGAATCCCTACAATCCCGTATCTCTCGGGAAAACCATCAAATTAATCAGGTGAACTGGTGAGATATTGGGACATCATAAACTGTCGAGCAGATGATGTCCATACTCTTTAAGATCATCGCTCTTACTCTCATGAATGCCGCCAGAACCTTCCAGCCACTCCTCTAATCTGGCTTCCTTATTGGCCTTAAATTCGTCATATTCTCTTTCTTCTGGTAATAAGAGTTGAGATTTTCCATCCATTGATATATTACTGCCTTCAACTGTCTCATCTTCAACCTGACTAGATAACGGTAGCTCATCAGTTTCCTCCACCTGAGTAGAAATATTGCTTTCAAACGGTCTTGGCTGCGTCACATCAAGCTGTGGAACTTGTGACCATTTCAAGTTGACAGCCTTGTCTTTAGCAGACTTGAACATGCTTGAAAAGTAATAATTAGATCCCTCGCCATCATTCTGGTTATTACCCGTAGTGCGAGCCCAAGTAACTGGGCCCCAAGAACTGCTTGCACCGATCCGATAACTTGAACTACGCTGTTTGATCACACCTCTAACCGGCTGTTTAGTTGACATTATGGTTAGAGATGCTTTTATATCTCGAATCATTTCATCGATAACAGGCGATCCACATTGTTTCATCGTCTTTGTCATATTAATCGAATCCTCTAAATCCTCGGTGTGTAAACTCACTTCATGGGACTTTTCCGAAATGTTGTTCTTGTGTCTGATGACATTAGGCACTGCATTTTGAGCATGCTGCTGGATGTAGTACAATCCTACCGAAGGTTCGTTTGCCACATACTTTATCATATCTCCCAAGTTTTCATTTATCTCCACAAATCCGTCAGCAGCAGAGAGCTCACACATTTACTATAAAACACAGGTGGAGAAATTAACGATACATCGTGGCAAATCTAAAATGTTCGAACAATGGAGCATAGGAGAAAGCACACCATAAAATCTGAATTCACTATCCAACACTTAACTGATCTACATTTTTCTACGAGTTACTAGTAGCTAGAATGTTGAACATTTTCCTTATCTGACAAGTAGTAATCGATATTGAGGATTTCAAAAAGATTGACCCTTTGCGGAGAGAACAATTATCCCTTATTATTTAGGGGTTGTTTGGCACAGGGAAGAGGAAAAAAAAGAAAGGTAAAGGAAAGGAAACAAAGATACCCTCCAGTCCTTATACATCCATGTCGTTTAACTAAAGCATCTGTAAGGTTTCAAAACCCTTAAGTTTTTTCTACGAAACCAATCCATGACACCACTGTTTGAAAATGCCAAAAACATCCTTCTCTTGAACACACACACCCCTTGTCTGAAACGTAACAATCACAGAAATTGGCAGATGCTCCTCGACTACAATAGTCAGTGTTGCTTAACCATCGTCACCTTACGCGACAATGCTTTCAAATTTGACCACAAAAACTCCAGAGGTGGAGATCTCACGGTCAAGTTTGTTAAATCGGGATTTTACTTTGAATTGGAAGCAGCTCACAAAATCGAATCATGAAATCGGATCGTAAAATCGATTGATTCTACAAAATTTGCAGATTGATTTTAGTTATAGATGTTTGTATTTAGTTTTGAGGCATTTTATCTGTAAAAGAACACTTAGATTCATCTATTATCAAAGTATTTCACAATAATTTAACAAAAAACACCCAAACATAAAATGATCATAAAATAATACTTAAAATTTCACCACAATCTTACAATATTTTGGCAGTAGCACCACAATAAAACTTCAATTTCACAATCAGAAACATTGAGTATTTATGTGATTGAGTCTACAACAATTTTAGAAAAAGAAACAAACAATAAGAGCAAAAAACCTCAAACATCACAAAAATCATGACAATAATGGCAAATCCAATAAAAAGCAATACAAAAATATAAAACACATTGGAGAAAGTAATACATAACCTCAAAAATCAAACATCAAATTCAGACAATAAAAATTGCATCTTCCTCAAAACGAAATCAAAATAAAAAAAAGGGGATATTCAACATGATAGGCATGAATTCTTGCAAAAGGCCAGTGGTAGCAAATCTTTAAAAAATTTCCACAAAATAGTATTGTACTTTTGAACATTAAGCTACAGTAACATTATGAACCAAAAAACGTTTGTTTTCCGTCATCTTGAGAATTACCTTTTTACCCTTGTGTTATTTCATTAAAACACAGTAACCCCTTCTCCTTCATCCATCTTCTTCCTCTTCCTCTCCTTCATTCATCTTCTTCCTCTTCCATTCATCTTCTTTCACCCATTATCAGTTTGGAATTTTTGTACAACCTAAGAAGTAAAGAGGAGAAAGCAACCCTGATGGAAGAGAGAGCCATATAAGCACCAGCAACCAAAAGAAGGAAATTTTAGTTTCAACCCTCCTTTGTGGCCATTCATTTGTTTTGATTGGGGAGAATATCCTTTGTGGGCATTCATTTGTTCGTCAGTTTTGGCTTTTTAATTTGTATTTTTGTACATGATGATGTATACTTCCTTCCTGAAATAACATTGTTTTAATTGTGGAAAACTTGGTATTCCGTATTTCCATTGACCCAAAAATCACAACGCTGTAAAATTGCAAAATTGGTGTCTTTTGCTATTTTGAAATTACGCACTCTTCCATAACTATATTTGCCTTGAGTTTTCTTGAATATTTTCCTTCAATTTGGATGATTAAGTTGTATCGGACCCAAAGTTTAACAAGGTTGTAATATTATTGATCATCATGGTCTTCTAATTGAGTATCACTTTCATTAAATAGAGTTTTTTACAATCAGAGTTCATGAGTGAATTACAAGCATTATGTGGGGATGAAAATTTATCATCTATCCAACAAGATGAAGGTGAATCTGAGTTTTTATTGCACTTCCTTCTACTTGTGCTTCTGATGGAGGAGACTCAAGATTTTTGAATGCAAATCAACTTGAAAGTGCATACTTTTCTGCTTGATCCCAAAATCATGTTTCCACAAACGGTTCTGTAGTTCGTGCAGACAGAGAGTTGTATCTTGTACATCTTGAACATCTACATCTCTTGCTACCACTTGAAAGAATATAAATCAACTTGAAAGAAAATGAATGGAAGAGGAAGAAGATAAATAAAGGAGAAGGGATTATTGTGTTTTAATGAAATAACACAAGGGTAAAAAGGTAATTTCTCAAGATAATGAAAAACAAACATTTTTTTGTTAGTAATGTTACTGTAGCTTAATGTTCAAAAGTACAAAATGTTCAAAGTACAGTGCTATTTCGTGGAAATTTTTTTTAGATTTGCTACCACTGGCCATTTGCAATAGTTCATGTCTACCATGTAGAATATCCTAAAAAAAAATCATCAATTATAAGAATTTTCTTACCAGACAAAGATAATACAAAATGAAGTGAAAATTTTAAAAATGCACTTTTTACAAACAAAACTAAAGAAAGATCAAAGGAAGAACCACTTACAATCACTGAAAGAAATGGCGTGTAGAATGAGCAAAAATAGAGAAGAAAATTGAGTTGAAAATGGCAGAGGTTGGAGAAGGTTGAATACAATGGCAAAGAGAGATCTTTTAGAAGACAACAATGGTGAAAACCAGCCTCAAATTGAGTTTCATCTGTTATGAAAGTTGGCTAGGGTTTTATATCTATAGCTGGCCCATTATTTTAGATATTTAAGTTCTGAAATGACTTTTGCTAAAATTATTATCGGTTTAAAATCGCGATTTCACCAATTTTAACCGATTCTAACGATTTTTTCAACGATTTTAATGAGGTCCAATTTCATTTTCGAGTCAACTAGGTAGGGTTGGTGTATTTAAGATCTTAAAATTGTCCGGATTGCAATTTGAATAACATTGTGCAGGGTTGAATGATACCATCCATATGCAGAGTCAAGTTACAAGTTGTGGTGGCGGATTTCCTTTCGGTTGCAGTGTAAGGTAGGAAGAAGCTGGAGTTGTCACCGATGGTGGAGATTAGGCAGTTAGTTGGGTTGATGGTGGTGGTGGTGTTAGTGCCTCTAGTGGTCAAGTTGTGGGGAGATTCGGACTTTGTGAAACTCTTGGGGGGCTAGGACTTCTAGTGTGGAGAACTGGGGATTTACGAGAATTGAGAAAAGGAAAGGGGGTTAAGGAATATATAAAATGCATCAACAAAGCATTACCTAAGAGAATTAAAGGTCTTGGCTAGGACTTCTAGTGACACAAATTTACGTTGTTAGGTGCCAAGATCAATGTTGGAGGATGAGAAAAAAAGATCACAACCCATGAGGTCAGCGAAGAAAAATCATCACAACAAAGGAAGACCCATTTCAACTTCCAAATTTTAGCAAGACCCTTGAATTACATCCTCCCGATAAATCAAAACTTCAACATATGTAGCTATCTAATACGTAGATCCTATTGCAAGGCAATATTTTTCCAAGCCAAGATGTATTCAACCTTACTCGAAACTATTCAGAAAAACAATAGCTGAACTGTCACTCCTGACTCCTCCCAAAAAACTGAAAACAGCAAAAATGAGCTGTGTCCTGTCATAGATAATATACTACCTCCATATTTAATTAATGACAACATTCCATTGTATATTCATAACTAAAGTGTAGTCATTAATTATAAATGGAGGAAGTAGATGAGTAGACGGAGAGAAGCACTACCATAACGAAAAAGAACAGACTGTGAAGAGGATATGTTTCTTGAATGAAGACAGTAGACAAGATACATGCAGTCCTAAATATAGACTATAGAGGATGGAAATTCTTTCCAAATTGAGTATGTGAATGTGAACAGACTTGAGATATCAAGATATCAGTATTGCATTTCCTGCATTCCTATACTTTTGTAAAATTGACAAACAAGTCTGTACTGAAGTAGAAAAGCCATTGTACATAAATATAAGTGTGTAGGCAAAGCAGTAGCAGTAGCAAATTAGAGAGAAATTGTAGGAATTGCATGAAATAAATTTAAACGTAAATGATTATTGATTATAATTCAAAGTATTACAATAGAAGATAGGTAATAGTCTAATAATCATCAACTTGGAAAGCATTGTCGTGTCATAAGAAAAAAACATACAGACACTAATTTAGTTTAATAATCACCAACGTATAGCATTGCCGTGTCAGAAATGGAACGTGTCAACACTGTGCTATTAGGGAAATGAAATATTGTTGTATGACTGGTACTGAAATAACAGTCAATTTTATGACTGCAAACATACTAGAATATATTTAAAACTCCTTTATTCGTTACAGCCTCCACCCCCCCCCCCCCCTCCCCTCGGTTTGTTACATGTTCCTCTTTCATCCGTCCCATTGAGTTTACTACGTTTCCTTTTATAGGTAATGTCCCACCACTTTCATCATTTATCATCCATGCATTTCTTGTCCTTTTTAATACCATCCACATAATTCAAATTTTTTGTCTTATTGTCCCAACAACTAAACTAATTTTAAGTATTTGATCAAATTCTTGGTAGCAAACTCAGGGGGACACAAGAGTATCTGCCATCTCTCTTTTGATCATGGAAAAACTATCCCATAGTCTATTTTGATAACTCTAATAGCCTTTCATGAACAACAATATTCTATGCCATCAACTAGAAAATTACACATAACTCTAAGCCTTGAGATTTAAGAAACAAAGACAAGAGAAGGTATATATATTTACCTTTTCCAAGTATAGAGAACTTCTATAAAGCTTTATACATAACCATATGAAATTTAAAATTCAAGTTGAGAAGCTAAGAACAAAATTTCAAACATCTACATGGTTTCAAGGTGTACAACTGCAAACAAGCTCATACTCAATCTTCCTCCAAGATTCACTACTTCATAAACAAAACTGATACAAATAACCTGACTTTTCGAGAACTTATTAACCCCAACCTGCCACAGCAATTCCATTCGACAACTCTTCATAAAATGTTTTCTTTCACAATTTATCCCACCCAAATCAATAGATCAAACCAACTGTTTCTCCAATCTATATGCTTCCTTGTTACCACCATTAACCCGCTCACACCAAATCTAAAAACATCCTTTTCTATCAACTTGATTCACAATCAAATTCTTTCCCAATATGAGTACACAACAGTCAATAACTGTGTACAAAAATTCTTTAACTAATTAAATTCCTGCCCCCCTCCTCCCCCACATGTAATCATAGAGGAAAAATGAAGTGTCTCTAAGCATAGTCCAAAACTCCAAATTGTACATCCAAATGTGATAAACCTTTGTAAACAATGAATTTTTCCTTTTTTTTCACATTTACTAAATGGTACCTCATATATGAGCATTTATATTTATTGTAAGTTGGTAATGATAATTGCAATCAAGGATCAATCGGTAATAGCCCCTTTGGTATTACAATGATTTCGTCACAAATATTGACAGCCCAACATTTACAAAATGGGGTAATGAGAATGATTTATAATGTAAAATTTCATAAAATGAATCATGTAATTAGGGTAATGGAATGAACTCTATTAGCACTCTACAATTGGAATGAATTTTGTGAAGAGATAGATAATTTTCCACAAAAATTACACTAACTTTCCACTATCATTACCAGTAATTAACACCAACTTAGATCATTAGGGTAATGGAACATATATTTTGTTTGAAGGTTAGGGTAATGGAACATTGTTAGTATTACATTTACCAAATTCCATAACAAATACATCCTATCCCTGAAAAAATTAATAAAAGAAGCATGCATGAAAAATTGAAGTATAAAGATAGTTACTTTAAAGCAAATTACCTTCAATTAACATAAGCAATTAAAGAAAAGATTCCAAGAAATCCCAAAAAACGAAAGAACAAGTCTCAACCCAATTCCAGAATCTGAATTAGAATTTGAAATGTAAAAGAAAGGGATTCAAAACTAGTACCTAAGTTCTTCAATTCCTTGTCCAGACTATAATTTGTATTGCTTGAAGCAGATCCACATATAGAAGTACCAACCACAATTTCATCATAAATTTGGAGGTGCAAATGGGGATTCTTTTTTACATAAAAGTATGGTCCAACCCAACGGAAAAGTTAAATATTATGTATGAATGAGATTTGGTAATTGAATTATAGTGAACGGATTGATAGTGAATTTGAGGATGACAAACTTTTGGCAGATTGTAATGAGACAAAGGTAGACGCTAATTCGATGAAGAAGAAAAGACCCAGATATAGAAAGGGATGATTCTGATTAATATAAATTTAAAGAATTAGAAGAAATTAGCTTAGAATGCTTACATACATCTCTTTCCGTCCCTAAGAGATTTGAACACCATAAAAATTTATGTAGTGGATGAAATTGTTGATATTGAAGTACATAAAAGTATAAATTTTAAAGTAAGATCAAATTATAATTCTAATAAAACATAAAAATAGATATAAAATATTAATAGCACATAATGGTTGAATGAGTGAATAAATAATTATGGGCTATATATAAATTATTATTTTCCAACTCTTTTATTAAATAATACTCTCTCATATTCACCCATTAATTCCATTTATTTTGTGTCATTATTCACTCATCATTATTAACTTGTATTTATTCTTAATTAAAAATTTAAACATAACCATGTGAGATCGTGTTTGATTCGTCTCAATACAAGGATTATTAATATTAATTTTTTACAATATTTAATTAAAAACAATTAGAGATATTAAGGGTTAAAATATTGTCTCGACAACTGTGAAAATCTAAATGAGACTAATGATTTGAATCAGAAGGCAGTACTAATTTAAAAATTCATGCAATTCACGAAGTTTAGTATCAAAATATGTACAAATAAAGTTTTCAAATAATAATGCAAGAGAAAGACAACCATTTTTTTAAAGAAAAGTACATAAATACTTTTCAATCCAAAGGATACCAAAATCTTCCACCAAGATATATTTCTTTGATTCAATCTAAAGGTACATCATTGAAATATTTTCATTTGTGGTGAGTTGTAGATGCTGATTCAATCCATATGGGCATTGAGAATTGTTGTATAGGATGCAATTTAATTTCATATTGTGTAGAGATTTAATTAAAACAATCTAAATGGGGGGTATTGCTGGATCTTTAGAGTTTTATAAGTCCAATATTCTGAGTTAATAATAGTTATGTAAAGTATATTGCATAATGAATGACAAGCAAATATCATTGAGGGTATGTAATGAAGGAATATGAAACTTTAAGGAGATATAATGAAGGGATGTGATACTTTATTGCATTGTTTCAAAGTATTATTTTAAGGAGATGTAATGAAGGGATGTGATATTTCATTATATTATTACAAATCTTTAATTAAAGACATTAAGCCTGATTTGTATATACATGTTCACTAATTTTTAAATGAGACAGTCTCATGATGAGATCAATTCTATTGGGCTGGCTCAATATATATTTTTTGTCTTAAAATGATCACTTATAACGTTAAAGTGATTACTTATAATTTTATGATAATCACTTTTTATAATCTTAGAGTGATTACTCATAACCTTAAAAGTTAAAACGATTACTTATGATCTTAAAATAATTAATTGAAAAAATGATCTATTATATGGATCCATCTCATGATGCATCTCATACAAGACGAGCTGATATATTTTTCAGAATGTATATTCTTATCTTCTAAATTTTTCCTCTCTTCTCTACATATTTATGATCCTACAATCTTACTAACTCCACTTTCATAATTTTGGAATTACTTCTCATAGAAATGCACTTGTTTCTTCACATCGACTTTATATAGTTCTTACATTGTAGTGCAAACTGCTATATCGATCTATAGCGTATTATCAAAGTTCAATCCAAACATCATCGTGGGCAAAATAACTGTATAAGAAAACTATCAAGATGTGCCTCAATTTTATATTAAATTTCTGAAGATTTAAATGTCTAAATCTTGTTCGCTACTGTGTTAGTTTCATAAGTTTAAGTGGCTATCATAAGTCACAATTTCACAAGTATTCTTATTATTATCGTTTCTAGTCACCATAATAGATTTTTTCATATTTGTAAAATTATTTGTAGTTAATGGTTATTGTACGTAAACGTAACGTAACTAGGGCTGCAACAGTCTTGTTTGGTCTGGTTTGATACTAAAAATAGACTAAATTAACATTGTTTGAAAAATTTTCAGACTAGATCAGACCATTTAAATTATCAAACTGGATTTGACCAGACTGTTCTATATACAACAGTCTGATCTGGTCTGGTATACTATTTTAAAAATTTTTCATTTTTCTTAATTCATATATGATGTACGTAAATATTTCGTACTTAACTACAATCACAAAATTTAATAATTTATAATTATTTTTGTTGCATCGACATTATTCAAGTATATTTATTACAATAAAAATAACTACACTTTGAAATATGAAGGTAACGACCTACTTTTTTTTTAATAAAAAAAGACTATGATTTTCAGTCATAGTACGATTTGCGATCTATTCTGATCTGAAAAATAAAAAAATCGAGACCCGAACAGAAATCGTAATTATTTTTGAAAAAAGTCGGACTATGTTAGAATAAGGCAACTAGAATAAAATCAGAAATATTTTTCAGAATATTGTAATTTAGGAAACTATATTATGCAATCCTAGTGATGCAGAGAACCCTAGCAACAGTGTCTTTGTATATAAGCTCATCTTTGTATCAAGTTTAATATACAGAAATAAGAAAACGCAGATTAAAATCCAAAATTATTATTCTTTACTTTGTATCAGACCAGATCGTTTAAACCGTAGAATAGACAAAATACTAAAATATCAGACCAGATCGTTATATTTTTCAGACCAGATCGTTTAGACCAAACTATGTTCAGCCCTAAACATGACTCAATGTTATCTCATAGAAAATGTTTAACTTCAACTTAAGTCATTTATCAAACATTTTGTAAACTTACCTAGCTAACTCATTAAGCCATTTATTGATTACTGTTATTTTTTTCTCACTTGAACAATTACATTTTAAAATAATTGTAAAAGATAACTCACGATAAAATAAAAATATTATGTTCTGAACTACTTTAAGATATTTTAATATTTTTGTTCGATTTTATTAACTTTCATCAAATAAAATTATAGAAGTACTTTTTTGAGGTTTTTAGACAAAAATAATGGGTTAGAAATGGAAAGTAAAATTGAATTGAAATTTTTTAAATTGAGATTTCATTTCTGAATTATAGGAGTAATTTCTTTTGTTAATGAACCTTTTTTTAAATTTAGATGTTGTGGTTGACCAAGTAAAATTAGGGTAAGCATTAAGCAAGTAATTGAAAAAGGCAAAAGTTCAAAAATCTATCCTATATTCTTACATGTACCTTCCAGTTTCTATCACATTTTTTAACCACTGCTTAATTCTTTCATCTCTTTTCTACAAAACCTTCTTTATCGTCTCTTCTTACCTCAACAACTGTTAAAGCAAGTAACAAAATTCGTGATAATGACGTTAACTTTAAACATATTATCGAACATGGGTTATCATGTACATTGGATGAGGATGTGTCGAGTTGCGTTGGTTTAAGGTTTGGAACGATCAATGAAGTGATAACCGTAGGGTGTTTGAGGCTTGACTAAGTGTGTAGGAAACATGCCTTGAGCGAGGCAAGGCATGGGAATGTGTGGTGCTTGTTCGAGACAAGAAGAAAAGCAAGACAATAGGTGGCTCGACCAAGTGCTCGTTCGAGGGACACTTAGCTCATTCGAGCAAGTTAAACAGAAGCAGCATGTAGTTTGCTCAAGTGAAGGCTCGTTCGAGCAGTTATGATCAGAAGGCTAAACGGCTATTTTTGATTAGTTTGGTTAATTGTGTGTTTATTGCCATGTTGAATGTAATGTTAATTGTGATGTTAACTGTGGGTGTTACATGTGTGTGTATGGTGAATTAAAAGGGGGTTCTAGAATGTAGTATTCCTCACTATAAATAGGATACTTATTTATAGAACACAATGCACCACCACTAATGGAAAAAAACATATTTGTTGCTAGACATGTGCTGCGGTTTTTATCAAACGCAGCATTAAATAGTATAAAATAATTAGGCAAAAAAAAGAATAAAGATCAAATGTTGCGGTTCTTTAGATGCCCGCACCAAATAACACGTTTGCACAGCAACTAAGTAGTTATATGCTGCGATTTTTGCATTGCCCGCGGCATTTAGTGTCTTTATTAAAAAATAAAACCCGCCATTCAACGTTCCATTTCACAAATACTCGACCCACGTATTGTTGTATTCTCTAAAGACCGCCATTTTGCAAACTGCTTCATTCTTCATCATCTTCTTCATCATCTGCAACTTCCTCTTTCACGAAAACCCCATAAATTCTTCATCTTCGCATACCGCTTCTTCTTCTTCATCATTTTCGCATAAATTCTTCATCATTTTTCTTCATTGTTCTACTTCTTCCACGCGAAAAACCCACGAAAAATTTGGGCTTAGTTCTTGCTCTTCTTCAAGGTATAATTTTTTAAAGCTTAGTTCTCAAACCCATTGTTGTTCAAGCTTCATTAATTGTGTTTTAGGGCTTAGTTTTTTTATACTAATTTATTTATTTTTTTCATTGTATAGGTTATACACAACCCACAAAAACCCACAAAAATGCAAAGGTATCTTTTTCATTTTTGATTTTGTAAATTAGGTTTAAATTTATCATAATTTATGAATGTGTATGTAGTTGTTGTTTTTAAGTTTTAAAATTATCATGTATAGCATGTTTTGTTATATTTTTAAGTAATTTCTTCATTTTATTTATGAATGTGTATGGAGTTGTGGTTTTTAAGTTTTAAATTTATCATAATTTTTTTTATAGTTTGTAAATTAGGTTTAATTAGGGTTGTTTATGTAACAAGAGCGGCAATCTCGATATATAATTAACATTTAATAATAATGTTTAATACGAAAAAATATTGCAGAAGTCTCAAATGCCGAATTGTTAAAAACTTTAAATTATAAAACTAAAACTGTTTGAAACAAAAGTAAAATATTATTACCTTTGATAAGAAATATTGTTTGCTCAAAAAGAAAAAAAATACATCATCATCAAGTCATTAATAAAGATACAAAAAGCAGCTAAGCTCTCGATAAATAGTAATTGCTGCGGCCTGGATCGGAACCTGAACTAGATCCTGCAAAATGTTGTCATCCATGATACGGATGACAGCCAATTGAATCGGTCAACGCTTAACGCCTAGCATAACTTCCTATCTAGCTCAAAATACGGAAATTATACGCTACATTTACAAAATAATAATTTAAGTACGAACTTCTACTTAATTGACACCACCGTATACTTTTACCATGTTCTTTTTCTATTACATACTTTTAAGCCATTAAGTACTATTCTCGATCCTGACAGAAGTACGTTACTGCCACTTATACAATTCGGTAATCTTAACACTTGAGTAAGTTCATTTGGTTAATACTCATAACCGTACCATGCATCATAGCATCAACACTAATCAAGTTTATCACTGATCAACAAACACATCAATATGACACCTAATATATGTAAGGGTCTGGTTAGGTGAGAACCGTAGTCCTAAACCCTAACTGTGGTGGGTTTCGTCACCCCTCCAATACAATATTTATGCTCGAGCTCTACAGGATAGATAGCGAACCCCCTGTCTTACACCGCATTTTACGTGCCAGCCAACACGGACGCCGGAATTTTACATGCTGGTCCATGGTTCGACATTACCTTACTATCAGGGTCATTCAATCAATACATTTCACACAAGTACATCACATTTTTATTACTCCAAGTTGACTTTGAATTTGAATTTGACCAACCTAAGTGGTAACTTCATTTATTTAATATAATTCTTAATCATAACGTTTAATTTACCTTTACGTCTTTATATGTTCATTACTTAATTTTTACACATTAAATTTTATATATAACTTTATTTTAATATGTCACTAAATTCACACTAATAACTTAATATTTTATTAATAGTCTCCAAATTAGTATTTTCCACAAATAGCTACTAAAATCTATTTCTCTTGAAATAAGTTCCCAAAATAAAAATTTCCAACTTTAAAATAAATAAAACTTTATTCTCCTCACAAAATCAAACTTTAATATAAATTTTGGTCAAATAATTAGCAGATAAAATATTATTTTGTACTAAATAGTAATTAAATGTCACAAAAGTTTTTTTTTTAATTTTGAAATCTCATATATTCAAGAAAATCACTTCAATATTTAATAACTTATAAAGCTTTCTCAAAGTTAACTTTTAAGATTTTATTTTAATATCATCACAAAATAGCTTATAATAATGTAAAAAATAAATCAAACTCTTTTTCTTTTTAATATGATAATGTTTGAATGGCCTATGAGCATTTTGGGGCCTTTTTCACTAACAAAACAACTTCATTTAATTTATTATAGTAAATTCAAGATTTAAATAATTAACATAACCACTAAAAAAAAAACTTACACAATAACTTAGAAATTTACTATAACTTTAAGGATAAACTTAAATCTCAGAATAAAGTATAATAACAATATTCTTAATATAATCATACTTAGTAAAATACGTTCATAAAATAACTTACTATCTTATAAACTAGTTTGAGGCTAACATAAACATATTAATACAAAATTCTAACACAAAACAAATTCTTAAATATAATAACACTTCTAATGTAACACATAACTCATAAACATACTAGCACTAGTTTATAATATAAATCATGCTTAATATGACTAGAATATAATTTTGCACTCAACTTCCTAAACTTGTTCAAAGATTATTAAATTAACATACTAAAAATACTTTTAACATACACATACTTAATATAATCTTGATCATAATTTCATTAAACTAACTTCCACTAAAATATATCAACATATTTCATACCTTTCATATTATAAAGTAAATATAATGTAAAATTCCACAAAAAGAGTGGGGTAAGAAGTTATACCATACTAACACCAAGGATTAGTACTAAGTATTAATTAGGAAAATAATAAGAAATAAGATCCTCCAAGATAGATAATAATGCTCCAAATAGGGATGCAGGCGGGGCGGGTCTAATAGGAGACCCGCCCCATCCCCGCCCTATCGGGGCGGGGATGGGTCCCGATTTGATGGGTCATGGGGCGGGTACGGGTATAAAATTCATACCCACCGCGGGGATGGGGATGGGGATGGGTTTTAGGTGATACCCGCCCCATCCTCGCCCCGCCTCGCCCCGCCCCGCCTAACGAAATGTACAAATTTTGAGAATTGGAATACCCTAAATTATTTTTCAAATTTCTGAAAACCTTGAATTATTTTCAAATTTTTAAAAAACTTTAAAAACCCCGTTTTTATATTTCTTTTAAGGTCTAAGATCATGTTTTTTAGAGTAAGGTTTATAATCATGTTTTGTCTATTTTTTATCCTTTTTTCTCAATAAAATTTGTTTATATTCATTACGAGTTGTGTAGAGGTAGGCGATATTAAGTGATGATTAGATGGGGATTTGAAAATAAATATGTGACACAGATGGGTATTAAGCGGGGATTTGACGGGTGGTGGGGCGGGTAAAATGGGTATTAGACGGGGATGGATACCCAGATGGGGATGGGGATGGGGATGGTATTAGGTACAAACCCATCGGGACGGGGAAAAAAATTATACCCGCCGCGGGGATGGGGATGGGGATGGGGATTGATTTACCAGATGGGGATGGGGATGGTAACGCCAATACCCGCCCCGCCCCGCCCCGTTTGCATCCCTAGCTCCAAAGATAATTAATTCCAACTCCCAAAATAATGATGATGATTTAAGCTAAATAAAGAGTGTTCTAAGCTCCATGTTCTTTAATTTCTTCAATTAATAAAGGTGTTAATGTAGTAAGATTTTAATGAAGTGAAAATATAAGAAAGAATGTTAGAAAGATTTGATGATGGTAGTGTAAGTGATCTCATGACTAAGGGGTATTTATAATAGATTTGGACAACTTTGTAGTTCATTAGATTGTATGAAAACGAGTGTTAGGAGTACAGAAGAAGGTTACCTTGTGTAAGTGATTTAGAGTGTGTAAGTGAATGTGTAAGAGTTGGAGTGTGTAAGTGAATGTGTAAGAGTTTGGAGTGTAGAAGAAGATTAGCTTGTGTAAGGAAATGGTGATAGCTTGTGTAAGTGATGAACATCATGGGTTACCATAGAAAGGATTTTGGTTCATCAAAATTTTGTTCTAGTATGTACAAGTGAATATATATTTTAAAATAATGGATAAATTTGATCATGAAAATATGTAGTTTATTTAAAATTTTGTTTAAACTATACTTAATGTTAATAATAAAAATACGACTCATTTTTATGTATAAAATAATTATATCAAAATTTTAAGGTTAAAATAATAAGTAGTAATGTTAGTTTAAGGAAGAAAGTTAAAAAGTTACGTTTTACAAAATCGTGAATATAATAATAAAATTTTACTTTTCGTACTATAAAATAATAAAATAATATTTTAGTGCTTATAAAAAGATTTTAAACAAAAAAAATACTATTTTAAAATTTAATATTTGAAAGAAATTACAAAATAGGAAAAGATTTAGTAATTAAAGATGGTTTGAAATGGATAATCAAAGGATTAGAGATTTGAATTGAAAATTCAGAATAATTAATCGAAAGATTAAAATTAAGAATTTTGAGTCTGTTACAACTCTTTCCCCCTTAAGATAGTTTCGTCCCGAAACTAGAACTTACAGAAAAGTTAGGGTATCGCTCTCTCATGTCTACCTCCTTCTCCCAAATAGCTTCCTCACTCTATGGTTTGACCTCAAAATCTTGACCAATGGAATCCTAGACTTTCTCAATTCTTTAACTCGTGTATCCAAAATCTCATAGGTCTCTCCTCATAGGCTAAGGACTCATTGATCTGAAGGGGTTCATGGGTTAGCATATGTGATGGATCATGAATATACTTCCTCAACTGTGAAACATGGAACACATAATGAACTTTTACCAAACTCGATGGTAAAGGCAACTAATAAGCAACTTGTCTAACTCTTCTTAGAATTTCAAAGCGTCTAATAAATTTCAGACTCACCTTTCCTCTTTCTTTTAACTCAAAAACATTAGTCTCATTTCCCTCAACTCTATGGATCAACTAATTAATCTCCGGATTCTGAAGTTGTGCTCATTGATATGGTCAAACAAAGTTTGTATGTATGATCATCGCTCCCAAATACCATCTAACCTCATGTTGGTTACAAATCTCTAATCTCAAACTCTGCATTTCACGGTAAAACTCCTAAGGTACAGATTCGACACTCACTATCTCCTCCTCAAAACATAAGACAACTTGTTGACCTTCTTAGGGTGGTATAAAATTTCAAGACATAATCCTAATAACTCAAGCCATAGCCTTTGGCGCATGTTAAATTCCTTCTGGTTGAAGACATACCTCAAGTTTTGAAGATCGCTGTAGATCTTATACGGTAGCCCATATAAATAATGTCTCCGCAACTTTAGAGCAAGGATTACTACAACAAGTTTAATGTCGTGCAATGGGTAATTCACCTCATGTGGCCTCAACTGCCTCGATAGATAAGCTATGACATTTATATCTTGCATAAGTACACATCCCAAACCTTTAAATGAAGTATCCCAATAGACCTTGAATCGTTTGCTACAATCATGCACTATTAATACATGAGCAGTAGTGATTCTCCTCTGTGATTCCTCTAAAGCAATCGTGTACCTCTCACTTTATTAAAATCGAATTCTTTTCTTCAACAACTCAAACATGGGACGAGTAACCTTAGAGAAATTCTCAACATATTTCCTATAGTAACCAGCAAAACCCAAAAAGCTTCGAACTCCAGTTACATTCCTCGGAATCGATAATTGGTTATTGTCTTAATCTTCTCCAGATCCATAGAAATTCCATCCTCAGACGTAATATGACCCAGAAAAGACTATTTCCTCAAGCAAAAACTCGTACTTAATAAATTTTCCTAATATTACAATTTTTTTTTCAAAGAAGAGACATGAAGAATCTATGGAATCATCTAGTCCAAGTCAAGAACAAACTCCCACTCAAATTTCCACTCCAAGTCAAATTCCCACAACTTTGGAGAGACTAAGTGAAAGTGATATTCTTACACTTGAACATGATCCTGGATTGAGGAGGAGAATATCTGACTTTCATGTGGATGATAGGGAGTTAATAAGGTGTGAGTACATTCGAAGAGGTCCATGTCAACCTAAAAACAAAGATTTTCCCTACACATACTTTGGAAAGAAATGTGGAAGGTTTGTTGTTAAGTGGTTTGATAAATATATGTCTTGTTTTGAATATAGCAAAACTAAAAATGTTGCCTATTGTTTTGCTTGCTATTTATTTAAAAATGATAATGTTTATTGTGCGGGAGATGCTGTTGTTAGAGGTGGGTTTAATACTTGGGGTAAAGTTGATTCTTTTGAAAAACATTTTGGAGGTCATATGAGTACTCATAATAATGCTTTATAGACTCTAATGGACTTTAAGAATGAAAAGACCTCTATTATTGCTATCTCAAAAATTAAAACAACTCAATATGAAAGTGACTATGAGGTTGTTAAGTATTTGTTGTTTCAAGGACTGGCATTTCGCGGTCATGATGAATCTGAAAGATCCTTAAATAAAGGTAATTATCTTTAGTTGTTGAAAGTGATAGCAAAAAGGGACTCTAATGCTAGCATTGTTATGTTGGAGAATGCTCCTAAAAATTTTTAATAAACATCTCCTAAAATACAAAAGGATCTTGTTAATGCTTGTGCAAGAGAGACTACGAAAAAGATCATTGAAGAAGTAAATGGTGGGTTTTTTGCTATTCTTGCCGATGAATCTGCAGACATTGCTGATAAAGAACAGTTGAGTCTTTGTTTAAGATATGTTGATAAGAAAGGAATGGTGAAATAGCAATTTCTTGGCTTAGTTCATGTGGGTAACACTACTTCTCTAACTCTTAAACTTGCTATTGAATCTTTGCTAATGAAACATTCTTTAAGTTTGTCAAGAATTCGAGGGCAAAGTTAAGATGGTGCAAGCAATATGAGAGGTGCAATTGGTGGCCTTAAAACTTTAATGTTGAATGAATCTCCAAGTGCATATTACATACATTGTTTTGCTCACCAAATTCAACTAACACTAGTTGCAGTTACATCTAAGAATGATGATTTTGCTTGGCTTTTTGAAACACTTAATGGCTTGTTAAATTTGGTTGGAGCTTCTTGTAAACGAAAGGAGATTATTCGAGACCAATAGGCAAAACATTTTTTGGAAGCATTAAATTGCGGTGAAATTGAGTCTGGTACAGGCTTAAATTAGGAGTGTAGTTTAAGTAGGCCAGGTGCCACTTGATGGAGTTCTCAATTCAAAAAAATAGTGAGTTTTTTTCGTTTGTATCCCACTATTCTTGACGTGCTTATTTTATTTGTGAAATTTCAAGACTGCTGAAAGATTGAAGTGTGAGTCTACCTCATTTGCACTAAGAAGGTTTGATTTTGTTTTTATTGCTGAATTAATGATGAAAATTTTTGGTATTACGAATCAATTGAACCTATCTTTGCAAAGAAGAGAACAAGATATAGTGAATGCTATGTCACTTTCAATGGTATTACAAAAAATCTTGATGAGCATTCAATTAAACTGGCTGAGTCGAATAAGCATTTGACACATGAAAAGGTATATTTCCTTTTGAAATTGGTGTTGACTCTTCCAGAACGACGAATTTCTAAATGATAGTTTAGTCGCTTATATGGAGCGAGTCGCAATGATCTTGATTAAAGGTAAATATAAACTTTGTGTGCATTTGTAATTATTTTTTTTTATCGATTTTCTTAATACTTGATAATGATTGTAAGTTATCTTATTGCAGATGAAGACGTGAAGATTGAGCTTTTGTGAATTTGCTAACACACTCAAGTGCATAATTTTGTTAGAGTTTTCACACATTATAACGACTAATGGGCTAGTAAAATTATACTTTATTTATTTTACCTTTTTTATTCTACTTCATTCCTAAAATCCCGAGTCCGTTACTGAAACATGACTCAATACTATCGCGTAGAAAATGTTTAACTCAAACTTAAATCTATTCTCAAACATTTTGTAAATTTACCTAGTCAACCCATTAAGCTATTTATTGATGACTATTATTTTTTCTCACTTGAAAAATTATATTTATAAATAATTGTAAAAGACATGACTATAAAATAACAATATTATCGAAACTACTTTGACACATTTTAATAGTTTTATTAAATTCTATTAATTTCTATCAAATCAAATTATATTTTTTGAGGTTTTTTAGGTATAAAATAAATAGGTTATAAAGTGGCAATAAATTAGTTTTCATTTCTAAAAATAGGAGTAGAAATTTTTTTTTTTTTTAAGGGAACTTTTCTAAAAATCAAGACGTTGTTGACTAAGTAAAATTAAGGTATATGAAAAAACGGCGTAAATGTAGGTCAACTCAAATGGAGTCTATCTATTTTATAGGAGTGTATTCTTATATATACTTCACTTTCCTGTTTTTGTTACATTTATTGAATCACTGTTCATCTCTTTTTACAAAACCTTCCTTAACGTCTCGTTTTACCTCATCAACAATCAACAATTTACAGGTATTTTATTTATGTTCTGTTCTCTTTTTTTTTTTTTTTTTTTTATTGTTTTGAGTTTTTTCCTCCTATTATAAGCAATTTCTGATAAAATCGATTATCTTTTTTTACCATTCAAATTATCTGGGACAATTTTCATTGAATGATGAGTTAGGGTTTATGTTTTTACATTTTAGATTGAAGGCGAGAATTACCTTTTTGTGTTCTATATAGGATTTTTCACATTAAATTAATATGTTCGGCGTTAAGCAAATGAAGTGCCCTATTCATTTAATCTCGTTTGCTATTCTAATTCGTTTTAGACAATAACCCATAGTTTTAGTTTATTCTTGTCCATACATTTTAACTTTTTCTAATTTAATCCCTACAATTTATTTAATCTTTCATTTATTCTATTACTAAATATTCACTTTTTTCATGAATAACACTCCATTTCTCCTTGATGCAAAATCAAAGTACGAAGTAGTAAAAAGTTTGAAAATGTGTGCAGTAATCTTGGTGGATCATTCTTAATCACTTGAGTTCGTTTGCATACTTTTGCAAAGGGAAAAGCCTCTTTTTGTGAGAATGACTGGGAGTTCTCAGAACAGCAGTGATGCATTCCGTGAAGATATCCCAGCTAACCAAATCGGTACACGTGGCTGGTACTTCACCAAAGAAGAAATAGACAATCATTCTCCATCTAGGAAAGATGGGATTGACCGAGCCACGGAATCTTCATTGCGTAGATCATATTGTTCTTTTCTGCAAGATCTCAGCAAGATGCTTCGAGTGTATGTGAATCTATTGCTTCAATTATTACGTCTTTATGATGTTCACTTGCATATCCAAGGCATATTCATTCCTGATATGTAATATGTTTCAGGAACACTTTAACAACAGCGACTGCGATGATGTTCTGTCACAGATTTTATATGCGCCAATCTCATACAAAGAATGACTGGCAGGTAATCTTGCCACTTGCCATACTTTTTATTCTTGCTTTTCAATCTTAAACATGTGCTCATGGCTTATTCTTTCTCGCAACCTCATATATCGATCTCATTGGACAAAGGGGTGTAGCTTATGTGGTAGAACACTCGCGTTGCATGCGAGAAGTATAGGGATCAATACTTTAAAGTGTGTCAGTTACATGGAGTTTTGTAAATAACATCTTATCACATGAAATCTAATTAGATAAGCTAGTATATATCTTGTTCTGATACAATTAGCTAAGCTTACAAAATCTGATGGTAATTTCAGGGACTTTGAATTGCTTTAGGTGTTATATTGGGTTTGAATAAATGCTTAATATATCATAGTTTATTTTCTCCGATCTTTCGTCACAAATATTATGGCACATCAAATGCAGACGGTTGCAACTGCTTGCATGTTCCTCGCTACCAAAGCGGAAGACTGCTTTCGTCCACTGAGGGATGTTACCTTGGTGGCATATGTGCTGATCCATAAATGGGATCCTTCTGCTGCTGAGAGGATCAAACAACAGGTATGTAGGATCTTTTTGATGCCTAAGTTGATTATAAAAATCTTTTTCTTGATATTGCTAAATTTAAATTCATGTCTTTTTTTCATTATGTAGAAAATTTATGATAAGCAGAAGGAGCTAATTCTTGCTGCTGAGAACCTTTTATTGGTGACAATTGCCTTTGATTTCAGTATCCAACACCCATATATACCCCTTGTCAATGCCTTAAAGCTATTGCAGATTACAAACAATGTTGTAGCTATGGCTGCTTGGAATCTTTTGAATGAATGGTAATGAGTCTCTTGTTGTACAACTATTGTACCTTTTCAATTCGTCTGAAGTTGGTTTTTGTACCTCTCTAATGGCTCATCTTACTAATTTGCAAACATGGTTTGTAGGTATAAAACAACTTTGTGCTTGCAGTATAAACCCCATTACATTGCTGCAGCTTCTTTGTCAATTCCAGCCATACTTCTCAATTTCAAACTTCCAAGAGTAGAAGGAAAGCCTTGGTGGCTGTCTTTTGATGTATCACCCGTGAAACTTCAAGGTTTGTAGTTTATCATTTCTCTTTTTTAAAAAAATTGGTTCTTAAGTTGACTCAACCTGTGGTACTTGGGGGACAAGTGGATATCACCTGACATATTGCGTAAATGGATAAAATTATTTGAGATTGTTTTGAGGCTAATTGACTTTATAAGGTATATTGTGATTTTGGAGGATGTTATGATTTGGTTGTAAGAATCACCTCACCTCAGCACTTAAGCTTACTGCTTAGTCAAATCCCCATTTCACATTTTTTTTTACCTCAGTACGCACCATTGTTCACCCCTACTGATTCCGACAGTAAAACTCCCCTATGTTATCCGCTGACCTTAAGGGTTTCATCCTCCACCCTCCTGAAACATAATTAGTATTAAACTGTTGTATATTTTCGGATAAATCTTATCTGCAAGTTTCATGCATGATGATAGAAGTGTGCTTGTTCTGAGTTGTGGCTTTTGCATTTTCTCAGAAGTTATATTACAAATGCTTCTGTATTTTAAGCCGAATGGAAACGTAAACGTAACACCAGTTGATATTAATGCAATGAACCCTTCGAAAATTGAAAATGCCACAAGTCAAAGCTCACCGATTAGCATACTGGTTGGCTTAGAACCTCGAGAAGATTCTGCTCCAGTGGCTAGCCAAGAGCAGAAATCTAATTCATGCAAGTACGTCCAAAAGGGTACAAGAGCTATAAGTGATAAAGTTATGTTGAAGGCAGCGTCAGGACATGATGAAAACCAGAAACCAACGGGAATGCCTCAATAAGCGATGAAGCCTATTCTGGAAGTTCAAAACGCCACAAGTCGGAGTAGTCAGACCCACCCAACAGTTCGATCTGAAACAGGAGAGAATTTTGCTACAATGGGTGATTTGAATCAGAAACCTGAACCATACTTGTACGGACATAAGGGAATGGCTGTAAGAAACACAGTAACTGTGAATGCAAGTGATTGCAGCAGTAGTAGTAGTTGTGTCGTTGCGAACTGTAAGGATGGTGACAGTACGTCCAAAACTTCTCATGTAGATGACTTACTTAGCAAACTTGATGTGGACCGTATTAATGGGGCATTAGAGTGAAGAAAGTGGCTGAATTGCAATGGAGATGAGGTTACTGCTATAGAAGAACCCGTCTTTGACAGTGATCTTCACTTACAGAGGGAATTAGAAAGAGGAGTAGAACTTAAGTATGCAGCTGATAAGAAACAAAAAGTGTCAAGATAATAAGACTGAAGATTCTTTTGCTGGTAGTTTTATTTTAAATCATCGATATTTTGTAAATTCGTTACAGATTAGTGTCCTTGATTTCTTATTCATTACAAATATTCTTGCATAACTTGTGCATTGTTGATTATAGAAGTGATTCTTAGAGTTAAAAAGATGTAAATATGGTCATTTGGTTAATGCATTCTTTGGAGCCCAGCTCAAAATTTTGACTTTCTGTATGATAATTGTAGATAGGTTGAAAGTATTCCAGTTATGAATTATTCTTATTTAAATAGCTACTCTTGTGAAAGAGCGTTTTTTCATAAGATAATCGTAAAATAAGGAGAGGATTGAAAAATGATTTTGGGTTATAAAATATGTCGGGTCTAGAGCGGGACTAACAGGTCCGAAATAAGTCTAGCGGGTATGGGTCTTAAATAGGTCTAAAGAGAGGATATGAGTTGAATTTGAATTTGAAGACCGTAAATCTAGACTCAAACTCATTCATTTTCTCAAATCCGAATCCATTAGATTTCAAATAATTGAACTCAAATCCTAAAAATAAAGGGGAGTCTAAAATAGGTCGGATCTTAAACCATAACCACCACCCTAAATCTAATGCTCATGACAGCACTTGTTCTAAACTTTTTAAAATGGGGTTGCCTGTGAACCCATGCACTATGCCGGTCCGCCTCTGCATACTTGGGCTAAAGTTGTGGAACTTAATTAGTTCTAAGGAACATAAATTCTCCAACTCTATATGGTCTGCTAGTTTGGTGCCTCTTCTAAGGTTTTATTTCTATCATTTTCAACTTTTACACATTATTTGAACATTTAACTCTATCTCAAAAATTAGGCGTTTTTAAAAGGCACATACTCGTATAATGGCAGAGTAGATTGGTAAAACTAAAATGTGAATATTCAGAATTGTCGTGGTGTCTTAATTTGAGAGTAAATATCATTTCTCCAAAAAATTATTAGTTCGATTTCCATTTAGCCTACCCGTTCCCTCAATCAAAGAAGAACTATACTTGTTATTATCATCTACACAAATTGTTGGGAGAGACGGTCTCTCCAATAGATGCATTAGATATATGGGCTAAATAGCCCAATTAATACAAATTAAAGAGAAAATAAGAATATAGACTTCTTATTTTAATGTTGTTTCTTTGAGAGACGGTCTCTCACAAAAGTAGCTTATATTACCTAAAGTCAATAATAATATACTAAAACAAAAATTAAAATTAAATTGACACGAGTCAATCCCTCATTTAAACTTTTTCCACCAAAATATTTAAGAGGTTTCTTAATCAAAAGTTAAATAATATGATAATCATTATTATTAATACTAATATACATATACTAAAACCTAAATCAAAATTGATACATGCTTACCAATTCAACCAAAAGCGCTAATGGTTGAAGTCTTATGATAGGCTCTTCTCATACCTGACGTTAAATATTCCACTATAAATAAAGGATGGTTGAAATTCGAACCCATGACCTCTTGTCACGTTGGCTTCTGATATCATGTCAAGGAACCAATTCAACCAAAAGTTTAAGCTGATGGTTGAAGCCTCGAAATATATTATATATTCTAATGCTTTGATACAAAAATTTTCTGTCTAAATGCTTAATAGATCAATTTTATCAAAAATTTATTTCATTCCATCCAAATCAACCAAAGAAGCAACAAAACAGTTTTGAAGTTAAATTAAAGTATATTCTTAAGACAATTGAATATTCATTTGTCTTTATCAATTATTTAATGAACTAAAAAAAGTTTAATTAATGTTATGAAACTGGAAGTACAAAAGACTTCAAAGATACCTGAAGATGAATTGTTATGAAAGTCAATTGTCAACGATTTTGAAGTACTACGTAGTCCTTCTGTAGAAGTAATTTCAGTCCCTACACCACAACACGTTAGTTTTGTTTGGGAGGCGATTTCCCAAAAAGTCCCTCTGACTCTTAAATCAGTTAAGGAGACAGAAATCAAGGAACGATAATGTAATGAATGCAAATATTGATGATTATCAGGAGGTTTGGAAATGATTGAAATACCTTGAAGAGAAATCATGTGCATAATTTTTCATAATTGATGACAATTTATTAGCAAACCCTGCAACTAGGCTAACCCATTATTCTAAAAAGAAAAAAAAAATTATACTTGCATGATCTCTCTATCGAGCAAAAATGATAATACAGTAATACAATTAATATATTTAGTTTGGGTGGATAAATGGATCAGACGTGGTCTATCTTGATTATAAATTCATTCAAGATGACCAAGTTTGCTCCATTAATCATACAATTGAAATCCCTAGATTACACCTACTTTAACACAATATATAATGCTTCCGTTGTAAAAAAAAAAATAATAATTAGAAGCCAGATGCAGGATTAAAATTAGTAGGTGGCCAAATAGCACCATTAATAGCATCTGTTGCTATATTTATATATGACATGCATGATAGCGGCACTAGACACAACCCACGGCTTCTAAGGTCTCGCACTTTTGTCTCTTCATCTTCACCATATTCATTCTTCTCAACGCCCTGCAAGGAGTTTTTTTTTATATTTTTTAATATGAACTTCAAAACTTGATCATACAATAAATACATATTAAAATTAATTTGGACCTTCTAATTTTTGAGAGCCCCAAGCAATCAGGCACCCCAAATATACTTAAAACCGTTTATTCATGTGTTGCATCCATACTTCTAATCTAATTAAAGAGCTTTCACGTGATGGCTTAATAAGCATCAACTTAAATTTTTGCTTCATTCATAATATGAGATGTGCAATTAACTTGGTACATTTGTGCATGAATGAAAAAAAAGATCGATCGGACATATATATGCCTAACGCAAATAGTTGATCTAAAATTTATATTTTGTACCTGGGGTGAAAGTGTACTTATAAGGGTATGTTTGGATTAGGTGTAAATATTTAAGGAAGAGAAAAAAGTCAAAGTAAGTAAATAAATTTGATAAATGAGAAATTAGTGAAATTTAATTGTTGTAGAGGTGGAAGAATGGTTGCCAAGTGAAGAAAAATGAAGGAAACTCTTAATTTTGTGGGTAAATATTTATCCTCGGGGAGAGTGGGGAAATGTATTACCTCCATAATAGGGGGAAATCATCTTTTTTTTTTCTTCATTATTTTTATTTCATGTTTATTTTACCTTTTTCACAACTATCTCAACTACTTTAAATGCATCTCTATTTGTTTTCATTTTATTAGTTTAACTTTATTTTTCCCCTTAAATATTTACACCCAATCCAAGCATGCCCTAATGAAAAGTTTTATATTCCAATTTAAAAGAAATGTTTTAAAAAATTATTAAAATGTGATCAAATAAACCCAACAAGAGACATGTGAATATATTAAGTCTTACCCTTTGAGTATTGGAGCTATTGTTGCTTGATGAGGCCAACTTCATATATGGAACACTAAGTGTCTGCAAACACAAGATTGTATCGCAAGTCATAAAATCACTCTATCTAATTAATAATAGATACTATGAATTCATCAATCAAGCTAATAAGATAAATAAGATAAATTCCCGTTTTTTATTAGACTTATTAATCATATATATAGCTAAGTTATCATACAATTTTTAAATGAAATTAAATGATAAATTAATTTAATTTGAAAATAGATAAATATACGATAAGATATCTAAATTATTGTTTGATAATAAAAACATATCACTATAGGACATGCTCTTTTCATTCTTTTATATTTGTCAACTAGTATAAGATAATCTTACATTAATAACAACTAAATCTTTAGAGTAAGTGTAGCATCATTAATAAAGTTATAATGGTAGTATTGAAAATAAGTTTACAAAACATTATTTATGAAAACATTATTAAATAAAGAATAATATACGAATTAGAGTCTTAAAATTTAATTTTTGTGAATTACAATCACTAAGGTATCAAAATCTACGCTCTACACCATTCAGGCTAGGTGATCCTTGACTAAACAAATGACCTTTGACCAACCTAAATGACCGTTGATCATTACGAATCACTTTTTATTTTCGTTGACCATCCCTAATCCCCTTTGACTTTCCTAATTACCATTGTACCCTTATGTTTTAGCACTTTAACGTCCTTTTTACCCATAATAACGATATTTTTTCAAAAAACGGAAGTCGCTATTATGCTTATGAAGTAACTCTTTCGGAAATTCGGTCGAAATAAGTACTTATTCGCCTACTTTCCGGCACATAGACTGGAAAAGATTTTTGACGTCATTTTTATCCATCATAACAATATTTTTTTTTCAAAATGACGTTAAATAAGTACTTGTTTTGACCAAATTTTCAATAGACTTACCCCATAAGTACTTGTATGAAAGAATATCGTTATGATGGGTAAAAACGACGTTAAATATCATTATCAGTCTACGTGCCCGAAAAATAGGCGAATAAGTAGTTGTTTCGATCGAATTTCCAAAAGAATTACCCAATTAGAATAATTGCAACATCTTTTTTTTGAAAAAATATGGTTAGGATGGGGTAAAAACGACGTTAAAGTGCTAAAACACAAGAGTAATACTATTGGTAATTAGGAAAGTCAAATGTGATTAGGGATGGTCAACAAAAGTCAAAAGTGATAAGTAATGGTCAACGGTCATTTATGTTGATCAAAGGTCATTTGGGTTGGTCAAAGATCACTTGGCCTGAATGATGTAGACTTTGATACTTTGTAGCTGTAATTTGCAAAAAAATAAACTTTAATGTTGTAATTCGTAAAAGCCCTAAACTTAAAAGCTATAATTTGCAAATTATTCTTGAATAAATAATTTAAATTAAATTATTTACATAAAATCATAGAAAATCTTAAAAATATTTATTACTATTAGAATCAATTAACACAAAATACGTTTATGGATTATCTATGAAAAAATTATTACATAAGAAATTCCAAAGATAATTCTTAAGTTTTTTTTTACATAATTTGATTAATATAGTCATATAACCAATGAATTATCTATGAAATGATTATTTCCATAATATTTTATTTTCTTAATTTGCTATGATAATATTTTTTTAATAATTTATTAATGATAAGTCATTGAAAATAACTATTGTTCCTAAATGATTAATGCGTTATCCAATAATTAAAAAATAATGTGTATCTTAATTGTATAAGATAGTAAATTGAGTAAATATGGTATAATTATATATAATTTTTTAAGTCTATTAAATTAATCAAATTTATATAGAAAAATATTTTTAGGCTAATAAATATTAAAAAAGATAATTTATTATAACAAACTAAAAACACTGCTTCTTCATATATATTAATAAAAGAAAAAGAATTGAAAAATCTATTTTTGTAATGTGGACAAGTGTTAGTGTTTGATATTGCTTCTTTATTAATATAGTAGTATAGAAACTGATACAATGCACGAATTTGTTAATACATAATATATATAAAAAATAATTTTAAATAAGGATGTGACCATATAGTATCGTTATCAAATTTAACGAATACATGACTTATTAAAATCAAAAAGTAATTATCCATATATTTTTTTAAGTTATTTACCGGATACATGCCTTTTTTTATTCAATTGAACATATGAAATTCTAAATTAGTTAAATAGTATTACTGTAATAAATTAAGCAAATACTCAAACTAATTTAGCTTTAATTTTAAACAAAAAAAATATCAGATTCTAAATTAGGTAAATATTGTCAATTTAATCGACTATCATTCACTAATATAATTCTATTTGTACTCAAAGCTCTTAAAAGATGACATTTGTCATTTTTCAATAATTTTATTAGTATGTATGATATGATTATATGATATGATTAGATGATTTTATTTATTGAAAGATAAATAGGTATTCCTTATCAAAGATTTAAAAGCTCTAGTCATTCCTAATATTAATTGATAAACAATGTTGGTATATACCTCGACTTGACTTTGTAGGAATTTGATGTATCCGATTGCTTCCATCAAAACCGAAGCTGTATCTGTCTGTCAAGTTGTGAGGCATGTTAGCAATACTTTTGTAGACTCAATCCACGAAAAATAAAGTGATACTCTCGTGGGATATCGTTTTTCGATCAGGTCATCTTATGTAACAATTTGTGAAAAATAAAACATGAAACACTTATAATGGTCATAATTGGTCATGTTTGATTTCTTATATACTTTATTTTCTTACTTAAATAAAGTGAGTATCCTTATTAGAAATGTTTTAAATTTATCGAAACAGTGAGATAAGAATCCACAGGTTCAAATATCAATCAATTCTCATTGAACGTAGAACATTAAACGTCGGGTATGAGGAAGATTGCTGCTGCATCCATACTCTTAAATCCCAAAAGGCTCTTATGGGAGAAAGCGTGTTAAAGTTTATAACATATATAGGGTGTTAACTATCAACTTAAATTTTTGATTGAGTTGATTTCTTGTGAGTATACAACTATTTTGGGATCTCACTATTCTGTTGATTGGGTAGGACTTAGGGTATGCTTAGATTGGGTGTAAATATTAAAGGAGTAAAAAAAGTCAAAGTAAGAAAATAAAGTTGATAAATTAGAAATTAGTGAAATTTAATTGTTGTAGAGGTGGAAGAATGGTTGCAAAGTAATGAAAAATGGAAGGAGAGCTCAATTTTGTGGGGAATATCATAGGGGAGGGTGGGGAGTGTATTACCTTCATAAAAGGGGAAATTATCTTCTTTTTCCTTCATTATTTTTATTTCATGTTTATTTTACCTTTTTCACAACTATCTCAACTACTTCAAATACATCTCTATGTGCTTTTATTTCATTATTTTAACTTTATTTGTCCCTGCATGCACAAAAATTATGGGCCATTATAACCCTAATATTTGTATATTCAGCGGAAGGACCTTTTAAGAAATGTAATATATTCTCTCTAACCAGACAAAAATCATTTATATTTAATTTAAGTTTCAAAACTATCGGATAACTTGAAAATTTCTATTAAGTTGATTTGATTTTTTATTCGAAATTATAATTTGAATCGGATTTCAATTTGAAAATTCGGATATAAAATAGAAATTTAGATATTAAAAATTTGAGTTAAAAGTATTTGAATTTTTGATATTTTTTTTGAGTTGTAGAATATTGAATATTCGATATCCGACATTATTTTCAATTGTCAGATTTTGGATACTCACATATTATTAGTAAATTTAGATATCCGATATTAATATGAATAAATTAATATTTTTTAAATTCGGATGTCTATATTGGATATTTCAGAAATCTTATTAGAATATTTTAATTTCTCATTGGCATCGGATATTAGATATTTCGGATATTCGATCCGAATATTTTCAGATATCTGATTCGAATATCTGTATCGGATCATATAGCAAAAATGCCAATTTTCGGATATTGAATATACATGTTTCAGATTATCCTTAGTCAGCAAAATAATTGGGATAAAATTTCCTAATTACTCCCTACATTTCATGAGTTCTTCTCCTTACAAAGAAAGAAATAAAGAAGAAAACAAAAAACCGGAATCTTCATTTTCTGTCTTTATTTTCTGGTTCATGTTCTCGTATATATGTGCTTATTAGTTATTAAATGGATCCTTTTGCAATTATATATTTTGCGTATACACATTTTCTTTTTAAGGTATAGCATTTTGTAATATGGTTTGAGTATAACCCTCACAATATCCTCCCATGGAAAACTGATACACCCACCACCTTTTCAATTTGTTGGTTATAACCTTGAGAATAATTTGCAAAGAAACACCTTATAAAACCAGTTTTTTTAAAAAAAACACCTTTAGAATTTTCTTTGTAAAAACACACCTTTTAAGAGACTTTTTACTAAAAAAAAACACCTTAAATCAGTTTCCGGTGACTTTTGTCAACTTTCAGGTGTTGACTATGCCATTTGTCAACTTTCAGGCGTTGACTTTTGAGCTCAAATGGCATAGTCAACGCCTGAAAGTTGATAAAAGTCACCGGAAACTGATTTAAGGTGTTTTTTTTTAATAAAAAGTCTCTTAAAAGGTGTTTTTTTATAAAAAAAAATTTTTAAGGTATTTTTTTTTTTACAAAAAACTGGTTTTATAAGGTGTTTCTTTGCAAATTTTCCTAACCTTGATCCAAAAGCTCCCCTAATTTTAATGAACCTGTAACTAGGGATGGGCAGGGTCCAGACCCTAAGGGTCTAGATTCGACTCGACCCTAATTTCAAGGTCTAGATCCACTTATTTAGCAGTTCGAATTTGGGTGCACGACCTTAGGGTCTGGGTCTACACATTTGAGACTCAGATCCAACCGAAATTTGGCCATGGACCCGTTTACATATTTTTTTTTCAAATTTTATATTAGATTTTATGTGTATTTAATTATTTGATTTCAAACTTTATAATATTTTGGAACATTACGTGATTTGAAACTTTACCGGTTCATGTAATTTGAAATTTGGTCGTATCTGTACATTAAAAATCAAAAGACTTAATAAATATTTCGTTTTAAGAACTTGAATTTTGTAAAGTTTCATTAGTATAAAGCATTAGAATATCCATGTTAGCTGAGAATGTGTATATAATTTTAGACGAAGGGACAAAATTGTATGTATTTTTTTTTAAATATTCAGAAAAAAAAAAAAGCAAAATATTATGTTGTATCAAGATCCAAACCACCCACCAGACCTTAAGGGATTTGGTCTGAGTCTAAAATATTCAAATCCTATAAATTCAGGTCTAGGTCTGGGTCCAATAAAAAATACGGTCTGAATTTGGGTCTAGTTAAACCCGACTCAGATACGATTCATGCCCAATCCTAACTGTAACTAACAAACTAAAACGAAGTGGGTAGAAAATGATGTTCAATAGAATTTCAAAGTGGGCCTGAACAAACTAAGGACGAGAAGAGTTAACCCACATACAAACCCAAAAAGATTCACTATTAAAATCAATTGATAGTTAAACAAGTTTCCCTGTAGTTTATAAAGTGATGTATGCTATTCTTTTTCTCTGATGTTGGACTAAAGGTGTTCAATGGGTGGGGTCACTTTTGAACGGATCATATCATTAAAGGATCATGTTGATACGGGGTAAGTCATTATCGAGCTTTGTTGTAAAAGGTGGGTTAGATCATTATTGTGCTTGGTTGATATAAAGTTATTCTCAAATTCTTTATTTTTTTCATACCGCATTATTATTATTATTATTATTATTATTATTATTATTATTATTATATAGGCGATTCAACCCAATGTGTTAAAAGCAGATTACAAGATCATTCGATAAAAATTTTAGAATGGGTTGAGACAAGTTAAGTCTAAACGTTACCTATTTGGCCTGATTAACAGCTCTATGTGGGACAATTGAACGTTCTTAGAATTTTAGCCTTCCATATGTGCTGCACATCTCATTGGAAATGTTACATAGATGATTTTGAGCTAAAACCTAAAAGCTAATAGGAGTACCTTTTCTTTTTTAATTGGATCTTGGTTTTTTGCCCACTTTTTCTTTAATAAATAGTCAATAATCAATCGTCAAAATCAACAACTAACAACCAACAATTAATGTTTACCGAACACATTTATAAAAGTTAGCTTAAACTGCTACCTTATTAGCTAATACTTTCAATTAGTCAAATCAAGTAAAAACTTCGGGCAATAACCACAGCTCATTAACAACCATTTGCTAAATAAATTGTATGTGAAGTAGCATCTAACTTTTGATCGATGGGAATCGAATTTTAGATAACTAAAGCAAATTCATCTATGATTAGCTAGCTTGATTAATTTGAGAAAATTGATGAGGTAACTTCTCGAGTTAATTCAATTTGAAAGCTATTTTGCTAGCTAATACTAATTAATAGGAATTATAGTTTTTAATTATTTTGACTAATCTCATCAAATTAGTTGACATGTCTTGCCAAATGATACTTTAAATCTATTTTCATTCAAATAGGCAATTAGTCTTGATTAATCCTTGTTGAAATGACTTTGATTGATTATAATTGCAATGATGATGTAGTATGTAAATTGTAAAGTACAAGTACATACCTTGCCAAAGGGTGCCACTAATTGTTGAAGAGCTGCGATTCTATCTCCTAATTTCTCTTTTCTAACCTGATTATACAAAATTAAACAACACTAATTATCAATCATGTTCAACTTACAAGCATCATATACCTCTTTCAACTTACCAATAAAACTCAATAGATGTTAATATATTTTAGGACTTTAACCAAATTTTTAGTTACATTGAAAATAAAAGACTCTTATTTAAGAGAACGTGATAGAGCATATACAAGATATCTTACAACTTCAAAAATCAACTTGAACTTTTGGCATAATGAACTATGTTTTCAACCTGATATTGTTCGGAAACCAACTCAAACACGAGCTTGAGTTGATGGTTAAAACCTTGCTATCTTTATATTTATTTATTTATCTATGAATATGAATTTTACTAATGGATAGCGTAGGAAAATTCATTAACAAGGATAAAATCAATTATAAATAGTAATTACAATATATTCTAATTAACTTTTGATTATATATATGTATTAATTATATTACTTGATATAACATAAAATTTGAAATTTATCATCAAATCACATGTGAGAATGTGTTATGTTATTCATGATCACTACAACATAATTTGCTTTTAGTATTAGCAAACATTTAATTTATATGTCACAACTTCATATTTCTAATAGTATATATAGTGGATTTAGTGATATTTATTAGACCCTTTAGCAGCATAATAAAAACTCATGCTAAAGCTTTTCGCGATATAGGATATAGGGATATTTCTCTTATATGTCACTATAGACTATAGTAACAATTACATATGACACTAAAGGTCAAATAAAGTGTCACTAAATCACTTTATAGTAGAATTTAAAATAAAGACCAAGAATTATTACGCTAAAAATATAAATCAATGGCATTATTCTAATACCACTAAATTTAATATCGCGAAAAGCTAAATTTATTTCACTGAATAATGAACATTATAGCATTTGCCTTTCTCTATATTTTATATAATGAAAACATTACTTTTGTCAAAAGTCTATATTTCATATATAATTTTATATTACTAAAAGCATTACTTTTATTGACACGTGTTATAAGTATATTTTCCAAATATGCTAAGATTAAATTAGGCATTAACATTATGTCAAAAGAAATTATACTCACTGAAAATAAAATATTTTCCATAGCATTAATTGATTGCAAATTTTATATTATCACACAACATAGGAATTAATAAGAAAACTAAATATTAATCCAAACTAATAAATATTTCCAATAAATATTAATAAGGGAGCTGGTTAAAAATTATGAATTGGCGATATTACATGCATTTGTACGATAAGTTATGTTATATTTCCTTCTCATATAGAGTTTTGGGCAAAAAATGTATTAACAGACTCTTTATATCGGACGTTAATTAAATATTAACATAGTTGGGTTTTAATCATGAATCAATAATCAATCAATAATTAATAATCATCAATAATCATCAATAAAATAAAATATACTAATGAAGAAACGATTTGGAACACGTGTCACGTTTTCATTAAAAATTTTCCCGCCTTTTTTTTATTGTTGACATGGAAACTTTTGATGATTGACTTAATATTTAAGAAAATAATCAACTCATTAAAAAATATAATATTTTTTGATTGACTATAAATATATTTCCTTATATAAACCTATAAATTTTTTATCTCAAATCTCAAGTAAAATTAAAGTTTGCTCCATTAAAAAGTGACCCAATCATAAAAAGACAAAAATGAAATAATTTAATTTTCTATTTTCATGTACACAACCTTAGTCTTAAGCTCAAAATTTATATTATATTTTATATTCAGTTTATATATTTTATTATTCTTTTACAAATGTTTTATGAATAATAAAAGTCTACAAATTAGATTAAAATATATTGATTGAAAATATAAAATCTTTCAATAATGGGATCATAGAAAAAAGAATAATTTTTTTATAATAAACAAAGTATTCTATTGCATGCTAAAATTGTAGTAATTAAAATTCAATACAAACTATTGACGGATATTTCTTGACTAATTACTTGGGTCATTTCATCGATATAATATAGCATAACGATAATCAATTTGATAAAATTTAATTGATTTTGATGGTAATTTTTTGTCTATTTCTTCACATATATATTTTAATATAATTGTAGAATAAATTATTTCTTCGCTTTGTCAATTATATTATTATAACAATTACAAAGATTTAATGATTAAGTTTATGTTGTAAATGAATTAATTTTATAAATTAATATTAATATATTCATGTAAGTAAATATTTATTACATCCGTGTAAAACACGAGAATCTATCTAGTTATGTACTAAGAAACCAACTCAGTTAAAAGTGTAAGTTAATAGTCGATCCTCACGATAGGTTAAATGAGAAAGTCTTAGTAAATAATGGTTATTTGGCATTGATTGACAAGTGCATAACGTACATACCTTAAATGGAGGGCAAGAAGGGCGTGATGAATCAAACCTTTGCTTTTTTGATGGCATTTGAGGAGCTGATTTCTGTACCAAAATGTTTGTTTCAGCTGGGACTCCATTATTGCTTAAAGATGAAAGCTTTAGCCATAAAAAGGTATAAATGAAGATGAGAAAGACTACCAAAAAAGAAAGCATAAACCAATAATTTTTGCAAGAAAGGAAAAAAAGAAAAAGGCATATAAAGTTCAAATAAAGATTGGTTTTTTAACCATTTCAACGTATAAAGCTGAAGGCATCCTTCATATACAAAAAGATGAATAAAAGAGGACCATTCTTTTCTATGCTTACTCTTTAAATCAATCTTCAATTTTAACTTTAAAAAACAGAAAAAAAATAAATAATAAATAAATAAAAATAAAAAAAAAAAAACTTCAGCGTTTTTACATATTACTCTAAATTCATAGTAAATTTATTACTCACTTAGTTCTTTTTGATATTTACAATTTCCTTGTTAGGTGATTCGATTTATTCTTTTTATTTATATTATAGTTATTATTTTTTAGACATAATTAGCCTTAATCATCCACATATTTTTCACTAAGTCTATTTTAACATTTTTATAATGTTTATATTTGCCATGTGTTTTTTCATTAACTTTATTTTAATATTTTAATGTTTGGATATCCTATATTTTTTTCGCTAACTTTATTTTATACTACATGTTTTTAATGCTTATGTTCCTTACTTTTTTCTCCATTAACTTTACTATTTTTCTTAATTATCGTGATTATTACTTCTTACAGGAAAATCAAATAGGAATGAATGGAATATTTCATTGATCCTTCTATATTATATCTTTTGCATCTCTACCTTTACAAAATTTACTTCCTTTTTATAAACTTTTATAAAACATGGTGAAACATTGTAAACAAAAAAAAAAAAAAAAAAAAAAAAAACCAACCAAATTAATTACTTATTAGTCCCATTAAATTTGATAATCTCCTATCAAAAGGGCAAAAGAGTGTATAATAAGTAAGTAAATTATTATATGAATAAACATGCACATGTATTAAGATAAGAACATTCTTTTTCTTAACTCAGGTTTTTTATTAACTCAGTTAAACATGTACATGTGCTGAGTTAGCGCTAAATTGAATATTTCTACTATGCAAATTGCATAACATATAGAGAGGCACCATTTTATATCATTTTTTCATCTTGATTTTTACTAAACCAAATTGGTGAACTACACTATTATAATTGATTTTAATCAATTAAAAACTGAATAAGGGCTTATGTTTGTAATTAAGCTAGGTACTAGAAGAGTAAGAAAAAGAAATGTACAAAATTTCAAAAAAAAAAATTTATTATACATTTTGGAATTATAATTATCAGCTTAAGTTTATATAAAATTGTATCAAGGCATGATAGACAGTAAAACATATAATGGGACTATACCTATGTACTTTCAGCTAAAATTTATGATTGTAGCTTTATAATATGTTATATACTCTATTAATAAAGTGTATACTATAATTTATAAAAGGCAAAAAGAAAAGTATACTTACATTATTATTAGCAATATCTGATAATTTGATCTGATCATTAGATTGCTGCAAATCTTGATCAATGCTCAACTGAGGTCTACCTTCAAACAGTTCTAGAAGATGAATATTAGGTGAAGTACAATGATTAAGACTCTCTCCACTTAATAATCTAGCGGTTGTAAACAGATCAAATCCACCTTGTAAATTATTAGCCATTTGATCTATTGAGCTTGAGCTTGAGCTTGAGCTTGAAGATAATGTTGATGAAGACATGTTTGAAATATTTATACTTGGAAAAATGTGACTAAAAGTAGTACTCATCCCCTTACTATTTTGATATTGTATACTTGATGGAAATGCTGAATTTGATGGTTGATGTTGATGAAGCTTTCTATTATTAGAAATCATGGGGTTATTCAGAAGTAACATTTCATTTGGAGAAGTTAAGGAGGAGTTTAACATGTCACTAAATGTCATTAAATTAGAATTACTGTGATGATGATGATGATCTGAGGATGTTGAAGGTGAAGGTTCTTCCTTGAGTTGATGATCATTTTCTTGATGAGAAGATGATTGATTAATACTTATGGGATCGTTAGACCATGAATAACCCATGTATTGTATTATGGGATTATTGAGGGAGGATGGAGTAACTTCAGCACAAGTTTCTTGAATATTTCCATTATTCCTGCCAAGTCAAATTAAGAAAAAAAAAAAATTAATCACATTTATTTTGGAAATTTAAAATTGGTTCAAATTTATTATTTGGCAAATCAAAAATTTTCAAATTTGAATTTCGATCAAATTCTATCATTATTTTTAAAGTACTTGAAAATCTAGCTAAACTTTATCATTCTCAAATTCTTCATTTATGATTTTATTATTGAAATTCAAAATTTGAAATGAAATGTTTGTTCCTAAACACTACATTAATGAAATTAAGAAATAAGAGCCATAGAGTATATCACATACTCCTTAAATATGAGGTTTAACCAAAAGGTTAAATTTTTGGTTAAAGTAGTTTTTTGATATGGTATTAGAATTCACATGAGTAATAATTATTTGTTCGAATCTGATACGCTTTTCATTTCAAGTGGAATATGTAGCATTATGTATAATACATTTTAGGCCTTGTGCCATTAGTTTACATTTTTGATTGAATTGGTTCTTTGACAAGGAAAATCGTATGTATAGTGGAGGATGTTTTGTTTACTAATTAATTACTAATTTAATATTCTTTCAAAAATTGTGAAATAGTACTTTTAGAAAATTAGTTTAATCAAGTACAATTTAATTGCAATTGGAAAAACTAACTATTTAATTTATCATATAGTTAGATCCAAAAAAGATAAAGGTTGAGATCAAGAGAAAATGAAAAGTTAAAAACACATCAAAAGGTATTAACAAAGTAAAACCCTAGTTCTATGAGAAAATAAATACACAATTTTATTTAAAACTTTTTTCATTTATAAAAATGGTTGTCAAACTTCTAAAATTAGTTTATTTCATATGTTTATCTATAACTAATTAACTTCAAATGAGTGAAAGATTACATTTTCCCACCAAACTAAACATTTTAGAATAAAAATTAAATTAAATTAAATTAAATACCACAAAAATGCTAAAACTTTCTTTTACTACATATATATAGAAGTACATACATCTAATTGGGAGAATATAATCATAAACTTTATCATATAGAAAAAGAAAAGTACAGAATAAAATTATTCCAATAGAAAAAACAGAGAAGAAAGTTAAACTCACAAGAAAAAAGTGGGAGAATTCCTCCAAGAATGCTCATTATTTGCAATACTAAAACATGGAGAAGGAAAAGAAGCTTCTGCATTTGAGGAACCAATTACAAGTTCATCTTCATGAAGATGATGATTATGGAGATTTGTAGAATCCATGTTTATACCACACATTTAATTATAAGCATATTATATTTTTATTAAAAAAAAAAAAAAAAGACTTGAAAATCCCAAGAAAAGGAGAATTATATAAATGAGGTTCCCATCCTTGCTTGTACGCTCACTCAAAACAACAAGAATAGTTTCAGGTCACACCCACAATACAAACCCCAAGTTCTTGTATTGCTTTTCTAACTGCTTTAATTATCTAATTCTATGATTCTACCATTTTTATGGTTTTTTTTTTTTTTTTTTTTTTTTTTTTTTTTTTTTTTTGTTTTCAACTCCCCTCCTCTCTTAGCTTCTCTCCCTTCTTAAAGCATCCTTGAAAAGAAAGAAAGCAAACATAGGAGGAGTAAGCCTAGTTTATTTTTTTTACAGTAACTTTTACATGAGTTCTTAAATTAGAAGGGAGCATCATCTTTATTTGTCTGACTTATGTTATGTATATTTTGTTTGTTAAAGTAATTATTTACAATTTTAAACTCATCAATTAGAAAAATAAATTAATTATATATACAAGATGAGTTGCTTTTAAGCAGGGGCAAACCACGACCCTTTTGCCAAAAATGCGATCTTTTGTATTTTTAACTTTAGGCTCCTTATTAATTTATGTTATATAATTTAAAGAGTGTAAAAATATAATAAATTAAAAACTATTATAGCTCAATGGTTGGATTAACACATTTGTAATATAAAGTTATAGAATCAAATCCCAATTTTAACTATTATTATTTAGTAAGCTAAAAATTTATTTTATGATATCATTACTCTTTATCTTTCATAGTTTTTACATCCATCATTTTTAGTGTGTGTTTACATTATATATATATATATATATATATATATATATATATATATATATATATATATATATATATATATATATATATATATATATACACACGAGGGAAATTTTTATAAAGTCAAAACCACTTGGGGTTTTTCAAAAGAGATAATTATAGGAAAACTTCAACTCCACTCGTTGAATATAAATTTTAACTATGATTCAAGTTGATTTCAGTCTATTTGATTTTAAAATTTTCATAATTTTATAAGCTTTAATATAATAAATAATTTGCTGGTATATCGAGAATTTGACTCCTTAATTCAAAAATCAATGATTTCGCCACTGCTTTCAAGTAACTTTGAAAATTATTAATTGATATATGTAAGAGTAAACTACAATATAATCCTCTTAAAAAAAAACCTACAATATAAATGATGATACTGTTGGACATTAATTGATAGGAATGATAACTAAGCGGATCAAATAGGAATATTTTTTTCTTAATATTTGTCTAAAATTTTCATACTCACGACATAAAAGTGTGCAAGTAAATTAATTATATTCATCTAAGCATATTTTAAAAAACCACTCATACGTACTATTTACTCACTAGC
>NC_080050.1:9887800-10007800 GCF_026212465.1 Amaranthus tricolor | reverse complement strand
ACATTCCTCTATAAATTTACCCGAAGAGCCAAACCCTAAGGGAATAATTTTTTTACCTTTTCATAGGTCCAAGGTTACAAGATTGTACGCCTCATAGGTTACTGCTTGTGAAATGAGATTTGTACGATGAGAACTATAGAGAAGAGGGGGAGATATGTCAACCACCAAACTCGAAGGCGTGGATCAATTTTAACACCGAACATCGATTTTGTTGCTGAGATGAGAATTGTGAGGCTCGGTCTATGTACGGACGAATTTAACTTATTCGGAAACATGGGAACGCAATACTCATTATGGATTGTGATTCATACACTACAACCTCTCACCGTGGATGTCCATTAAATCACCTTACATGTTCTTAACAGTGATTGCTCCTAGCCTGAAAATCCAAAGCTGAACATGACATGTACCTGCAACCCTTGATTGAAGAGATTAAGACGTTGCGAAGAGAGGGTATTATTACTTATGTTGTGTCCACAAGGAGTAACTTTCGTCTTAGAGCTGCTTTGATGTGGACAATCAGTGACTTTCCCGCATATTCGATGCTATCAGGATGGAGTACACACGGGAAAATTCATGTCCTCATTATGGTACTGATCCTAAGTCATTTTATCTGAGAAGTAGTAAAAAGATGTGTTGGTTCGGTTCTCTTTGATTGTTTTGCCTTACCAACCCCACGTACTCGCACCGATGTTGAGTTACTTGAGGACCTAAACATGTATAGTATGTAGAGGGTGTACGAGAATGGTGCATGCGATTACCACAAGTATTATGGTCTTAACACTAGCGTGTGGGTGGAAGAAGAGAAGTATGTTTTGGAATTTGCCATACTAAAAAAACATCATGATTAGACACTACCTTGATGTGATGCACATTGAAAACAACTTTTTTTATAACGTTTTCAACAGGGTGATGTGTGTGGATAAAGGAACGTGATTAGGCACTGCTTGTTGTGAATTACGCGACCTTAATATAAGGAGAAGTTCCACCCTAGAGAATATTCAATCATGATCGCAACGTACACCCTGGATGATGGACGGATTTGTGCTCTGCTTTAGTAGATCAAGAGTTTGAGGGTTCTAGATGGTAATGTTTTTGACTTAGCTAGGAACATTGACATGGGAATACACTCGATCTTCGGGATGAAGAGCCATAATGGCCACGTTTTCATGCAACGCCATTCTTATTGCTTTTTGAGAATTGCTACCTTTGCCAATTTGGGAGGCTCAAATTAGTTAAGTTTGTTTTTCAAAATATTATTTTCTTTGAATTTGAAAATGGCAGAGACGATGAAGTTGGAGAAGAAAGTACCAGTAATACTATGCAAATGGTGAAGATTTTCGCCCCCCTTCTTCTTCAACTGTATGAAGCACTTGCTTATTTGCTTACCTTATGATACAAAAATAGTTGGACCAGTCCAATATAGGTGGATGTTGATGTACCCATTTGAAAGGTACATGCTAAAATTATAAGTTGGTTTGTTTCTTATTCGTTATATCGCTAAATATTGACTTATTTGAATATGTTAATGTGCAGGTACTTACAATATTTGAAGTTCAATGTCGAGGCATCAATCTGCAATGCATATCTCATCGAAGAGGCTTCACACTTTGTATCTTATTACTTTGAGCATGAGGCACGTTGCAGATCTAGGGCCCTATTTATGCACGACGATGGAGGTTATAATAATGAAAGATAAGGTGTTCTTTTTATCTTTACGCACCCGATCAGATTCCATGGATAAAGAAAAAAGAAGTTATTGACCGAGACTGATCTTAGAATTGTAAATTGATATGTTCTAATGAACTAACCAGAAGTTGAACCCTATTTGAGAAAATTCACTAGAGGGATGCGTTTGAAATATCTTGCATTTTCAAATGAACAGTTCGATGCTATCGTTGAAGAGGATTTTCCAATATATTTCCAATTATTGGAAAGTTAACTTATTTATTATGTATATACATGTGTTGTATTTATTTGAACTTTATTACGTGAATGACATGGTAAATTGTTCATATACTGAATGACATAGTAAAAGGACCTTTGAGATATGCTCAGAGTTATAACATTTGTTACGTGAACGACTATAAATTCCACATTACTAAGCTTTCCACGAGAAAAGCAGCTGACAAAAGTGTCGAGAAATGACATTCAGGAGAGTGCGTTTCTAGATGAGGAATACACACAGTTCCATTTGTTTGTTTGAATTTTATTAACTTATCAATCATCTTTGTTTTATAGTGCAACAAATGAGGTATTCAAAATTGTCCAAATGTTCATATACTGAAGGACGTGGCATAAGGACCTTTGAGATATGCTCAGAGTTATAACATTTGTTACGTGAACGACTATAAACTCCATATTACTAAGCATTCCACAAGAAAAGCAGCTGACAAAAGTGTCGAGAAATGACATTGAGAAGAGTGTGTTTCTAGTTGAGGAACACACACAGTTCCATTTGTTTGTTGATGATGTCAGCTTGACACCTGAGTCACTTTGTGATATTTCGGGACAATTTATTGAGTGTCATGATGAGATAAAATCAGCTCCAACAACTGACCTGGAAGAAGAACTTGTTGATGTAGATCTCGTATTGTTCGGTGATGAGAATTCGACGATATTGATTATAATAATGATTTAGGTGAAGAAAAATAAATTTGTATTATTTTTTGTATTTGTATTGTTATTTGAAATGAAATATTGTATTTACATTTTAATTTAATATAAGTAATGAATTAATTTCCTTCATATTTTTAATTGAATATTTTATAAAGTACTCAAAAATTATAAACTCAAAATTTATCAACTCAAAATTTATCTTTTCTTTGAGTAAAATTCAAAAAATGTCTTATGTATTAACATGTTTTATAATTTATTTTTAATTAAAAACAAAATCCGACAATAAAAATGTTTAAAAACTAAGAAAGAATTTCAAAATTTTAAAATACACGGCAATAAAAAAATAATTTAAAATGTGCTCGCTAGCACACTTGTGTGCTCCTTTGAGCACGTAAAATTGTAAGCAATTCCCTTTTTTTAGTAAATTTCTCCTTAGATTATCCCTGCCACTAGCTTTGATATTTTTCATTTTAAATATTTATTTCTTTTATATAGATATTTTAATATTAGTAGCAATTAATACAGGAAGATTTATTTGGATGATTGTAAATATAAAAGTTCAATTCATATCTATTTTGAAATAAAGAAAATAAATTCTCTCTATTATTCTAATTTTGCATTTATTTCTATTTTAGATAGTTTATTTTCATTATTTTTATTTATGGACAATGGTCTATTGATTTTTTAATCTCATCTATATATTTCAACTATTTTTTAATTTTATTCATATAATTTTTTTTATTTATTACTCCCTCCAATTCATTATAATTGTTCAATTTAAATTGGACACAAAAAATTAAAAAATAAAGGGGATCACATATATTTTGAGATAGTATTAATTTTTTATATTATTTGACAAAAATCTATGCTTTAAAATAAAAAAGGGACAATTAAATTAAACTAATCAAATAAGAAAAGAAAATTAATAGTAAACTGAGAGGAGAATTAATATTTTTTTAAAAAATTGTAAAGGGACAGAAAAGTCACTCACAATTTTAAATTAATTTAGTAACCGAGAGGAAATAAATGAAGAAAGTATAAATATTGATATGTGTGAGATAAGACAGACAAATTGATAAACCCCACAAAGTTCACATCAGATCAGAAAGTGGGATAGACAGACATGACAACGGGATATGGGCTACTTTGGCTTTTTAAATACAAACCTTTTTGCTTTTCCCTTCAAGTTTAGCCCTAGTGTCCACAACCGTCCAGTTTAAATCATAATGTTCACATAATATTATTGCATAAAAAAATTCACAAATTATTATAATTGTTCATTTTCCAATACTAATTATTGGTGATAATTATATATAATTAAAAATTATTAAAACTAGATATAAATAAAATTTATATTGAAGCAAATCAAACAAAATTTTATTGAACTGTGTTTAATGCATGAATTAAAAATAAATTATAAATTAAAAGTGATTGATGAATGGTAACCCAAAAACAAATGGAATATTTGAAAAGAAATAGAGGGAGTATAAAACTCTTTCATTGAGAGAAATACGTCTTTTATATAAGTTAAAGAGACAATCTCATGTGCCACACTCCTATTTTAGGGCATGGTTAATGGGCCAGCGTACTATGTGATCAGTTTAAGGCTTATATGATTACAATTATGTGATCAAATTTAAGGCTTATGTGATCATTTTTAAAGCATATGTGATCACTTTTTACTATTTTAAGTGATGACTTTTAAAGTCTATGTAATCATTTTTAAGACATATGTGATTACTTTGAAGACCTGTGTGATCACTATTAAGGCCTATTCGATCATTTTTAATTTACTGTGTGATTACTTTTAAAGATTATGTGGTTACTTTTAAAACTATGTGATCACTTTTAAGGTTAATGTTATCACTTTAAAAGTATGTGTGATCACTTTGACTATTATAAGTGATTACTTTTGAAGCATATATAATTACTTTTAAGACTTATGTAATTACTTTTAAGTTCCATATGATCACTTTTAAGGCATATGTGATCATTTTTAATTTTCAAGTTCACCACCACCACAAAACGGAATCTCTATCAGCTTTAAAAGTGATCACATAGGTCTTAAAAGTGATCACATAGGCCTTAAAAGTGATCACATATGTTTTAAAAGTGATCACATAAGCTTTAAAAGTGATTACATAGTAAAATAAAAATAAGCACATAGGCCTTTCAAAGTGATCATATAGGCTTTAAAAGTGATCACATAAGCCTTACAAAAAAGAGATCACATTTGAAATAGCGTCCTATTTTTAGGACGATCTTAAACGAGAATTTGCGTAAGTTAAATAGTCCACTAAATATATAGTATGAGAATATAAATTTCTTTTTTAAGGTTATCACGTCGAACAACGACGGTCTCTCAAAACATTATCTCAAACTTAATACAATTGCCCCTTTTCATTTATTTTGTCTCTTTTGTAGTATTCCCTATCATTCTGCCAACTAGTTTTATTTACCTTTTGTCAATATTTATTTATTATTTTTAATTTGCATTTTATTTTTATCTATAAGTCAAAACATATTCAAGTAGAATTTTATTTAATTCATCTCAATGCAAAAAATATTAAGATTTATTTTTTATAATTTTTAATAACCAAAATTAGAAGTATTAAAATTATAATATCGTCTCCTGTGAAATAAAATACTCCAATAGCAGTACTAGTCTCAATAGGAGGGATTAGAATGTTTCACGATGTAATGTTTCTATTACATAGGTGGATTTAGAAATTGCTTTTTGTAAAGCCAACTAAACTAAATTCACTAATATAAATTTTAACTCCCTCCAACTCACTAGTAATATCGTATTTTTATACCCTCTATCCAATCTTTTTATTCAATCCTTAATAATATCTCTAATTATACATAATTAAAAATTATAGAAAGTAGATATGAATTATTCTTGCATTGAGACGAATCAAACAAGATTATCCCACTTGACTATGTTTTAACTTATAAATTAATAATAAAATACAAATTAAAAGTAAGAGATGAATAGTATTAAAAAGCAAATGGAACATTGCTAGTGAATTGGAGGGAGTATTTTTTGATACATCTTACTATAAAACAAATTATTTTTGTAGAGTCACCACTGGGTACATGTTTAACATTTAAATTCTTTAATTGTACTTCGCTAGATTAATTTTTAAAATTAATAAATTTTAATTGTACTTCATTTGATTAAGTATATAATAAAATTATAAAAAATTAATATTATTAAAGTTATAATATGAAAAAAATCAAAAAAAAATTCGTTTGATTAAATTTTAACTTATAATAATATATACTCGATCACATAAATCACACAAGAGTAAATGCTAAACAGTAGTATTAAATCATCATCATCCTACCCAGTGTATCCCGCTCATAAAAAACTTATGGATAGGGTCTGGGAACAGAAGAACGGCGGCAATTCATACCCATAAAGGAGAGCACGGCCAAAAGAGTCCCCCGGCTCGAGAACGATAAAGGCGTAACTACACGGGAAAGATAAATTTAATGCCTATAAATAAAATAAATAAGTAGTATTAAATATGAGTAGATATTAGGATAAATGAAATGCAAAACACATAGGAAAGACTCCTTCCGTTGTCTTTCGATGTTGTCATTTACGGCCCGTTTGGTACATGGTATTAGAGGGCGGTAATGGTAATAAAATTAAGTAATAAAAAATTTGGTTATTTGGATGCCTTCAATGGTAATTGATGGTAATAAAATAAGGTAATGAAATTACCAAAAAGGGCCATTTTTATTACCATCAAACAACCTGGTATTAGGCTGTAATGGTAATGAAGTATTACTGTGGTAATAAAATTAGGTAATGTTGTTTCGAGCTGAAGAAAAAAATTAGAAAGAAAAAAAAGGTAATGTATGTAATTATCCAAAAAATTATTATTATTAAAAAAATCATTAGATACAATAATACTTTTAGATACAAATATACAATAATGAAACTAAGAGTCATTACCATTTTTTATTACTAACAACCAAATGCAATCAATGAAATATTATCTTCCATTAACATTCTTTAGTCATGCACACCAAACAAAAGAATCTTCATTACCAATTTTCATATTCATTCCTTTATTACTATTGACATTACAACATTTCATTTCCATTACTTCATTACCATCAACCAAGCGGACCGTTATTATTTAAGGGTGGTTTCAATTATATTCCCACAAAAAATTATTTTTATCGTACAATTTTTCTAGATTTAACCCTAATTGTTATACATTTGGATATGAGTGTCATTGATCTTTTTATAAAATTCCTCTTTAGTCATTGGATTCCTTTCCCCACATTTAGTATTGCCATAATTAATATTAGTTGATCTATATGTTTCACACTTACAATTAAAATCAATAATAAAATATTTACATTATCTAGAGCTTACCATTATTTTTATTTCAAATATTTTAATTTGAAAATTCCTTATAAAAACATTAAATAACAACAACAAATATAGTACTTTCTCCATTTCAAAATACTTGCAATATTTACTTTTTCACATAGTGCAATGCACTAATTCAATCCTTAATATATATAATTATTTATAGTAAAAAATTATAAAAATTTAATATTAATAATCTTTACATCGAGACGAATCAAACAAGATCTCACTTGACTATATTTTAACTTATAAATTGCAAATTAATTATAAATTAAGATAAATAAGTGAATATTGCAAGTATTTCCAATATTGCAAACAAATTGAAATAAAAGAAGTACTTTCTTGTGTTTCTTTGAATTTGTACCATAAAAAACAAATACCTCATAATTTTTAGAGTCATTTAGCCAAAAATAATGAGTATTATTTATGGGGATTGTATTCGTTAAGATAGTAGAGTGGTGGAATGCACAGATAATTGTATTGTGAGTTGACATGTACATTACTTTCCCATCTCATCGTGTCAATTGTAATTTTGATTTGTTTGACTTATTTTTAATTATTTTTATTTTTAGACAATAATTTATCATTTTATTTTAATTTTATTTATATATTTTAACTATTTTTTAATTTGATTAATACAATTTATTCGCTTTTTTCATTTATTACTAATATTCACTTTTTTATTAAATAACACTTAATTTTTATTTGATTTAAAATAAGCGGAATGGAGGCAGTATACTTTTGATGAACAACCGGTCAATATGTGTACTAACTCCCAAAGATTCATTTCATGAATTCTGCTCCGACAGTATGTAAGTCATTCAGGCGCATTCAGCTTCTTTTTAGTTTTCCTTTCTTCTCAAAGATTCCATTGCCATCAAAGACTTGTGGGCTCGTTACTTCAATAGTTTTTTATATTTATGTTTTTGTTTTTTGAAAAAAAACTTTTTAATGACATATTTTAAACTCCTGTCAAGCCTAATGTCATTTTGTACATGTTGAATTTAGGAAAAATTCTCACATAGTAAGATCAGTTGTGAGCGAAAAATTGCAAAAATATTGGTTTAATTATATATGTTTAACAGACAAACAAATCACAAAAAGACTATTATGACCGTGGATTAGTAAGGGCGAAACAAATCATTGTTAAGGGCTCTAAAAGTTTTCAGCGTTCGAAAATTTCATTTTCTTATACAAGGTTGAATTAACTTGAATTATATTTAGATATAAATTATAAATGTTTTACTAGGTAATAAAATTTATTAGTACTTTTTTTTAATTCAAATATCTACAATAAAAAACAAAATAAGAATTGCATATCTTATGAGCTCAAATAATTAAGCCCATAAAACATTTAGTTAAATCTTAAACCACCCGCCTTAGTCTACTAATTTTCTAAAAATAACCACCCAATACTCACTATAACCTACCACTACCACTTATCATGCCCATAATGTTCCTTAATTCACTAATCAACCTCCATTCTACCATTATAAATGCACGTTACATACATTTTCACCCTAAATTTTTATATTCCTACCGTTACTCCGCAAAAATACACCGTCCTCCTACTTACAACCTATACTTAACCAAATATTCCTTTAATCGATCTGAACTCATCGTACAATAAGGTAGCATTTGGGAACCAAGAATAGAATTGAATTGAAAACTTAGAATTCAATTTTGAATTTCTAAATTTTGAATTTCTATTTCAAATTTCTTGTTTGGAAAATCTTAGAATTTACAATTCCATAATTACAAATCTTAAAATTTATTTGGAATCAATGAGATTTTCAATTTCTAAGTTTCAAATTCTAACATTGTTTGGAAAAATTGAAGAATTACAATTCCTAAATTCAATAGTAACATTTAATCAAACATAATGGTTTAAAATCTCTTTTGGAAAAATATAGTCAATACTACTCTAAATACATCCAAACTGTCCATATAAACAAAAATAAAATCTGAAAAAAAAACTACTCAAGAGTTAAGACATAGTAACACCCAGTCTAATTTCTCATTTGCTAGTAGTCCCTTTAACATAACAAACTCTTCTGTATCCTTCAAAAACAGCTTTGTTGCCTTCAAGACTTCATGTCGATCTAGTTCGACAACCTTTGAAACAACATCATAAACCTCTTTGGGCTTAGGTGGAAGTTTGTTTGATTGTAGATAGTTTTCAAATGACTCTGTAAATCTAGAAATAGCATCCACGATAGAATCTTTCTTTGACCTCTTGTTAGATGATGCAGAGTTTGCCTCAAATGCACTGCAAGTTTCATTTTCTTTCTCCATAGCTGCCACAGATTCTTCATGTTGCTCAGCTTCTTGACCCGTAGCTCTATCCATGGCAAATAGTGTGCATATTTCATCTCAATGATCAACATTCTTATTTTTGTAAGCAGAAGCCACAAGATTAGCCTATTTAAAAAAATTACTAGATAAATATTATAAAGATCAAAAATACAAGTTATTTATACTTCTATTTATTTACTATAAAAAGTATCACAAGCATTGAAAACAATATAAAAACCAAGGGTCGAAAATAATACAAAAGGCAAAGACAAGCAAAGACTGAAAATAAGGTGGAGAATTTTAATAGATAATAATATGAAATTGAAACTAATTAAGAACATTACTAGCAAATATTTAGATGAAGTCAATTTATGAGATTGTACCTTACAATAGGCACTCCATTCCTCATGGTCTTCAATTGGGATAACAAGCATTTTCTTATCATCATCCCACTTAAACTTGGTGTAAGTGCGAATATCTGTGATAACTGAATGATGTTTCTTCCATACTTTGATTCGATTCTTTACATGTTCGGTGGTAGCCAATAAACCCAATTGTTCCTTAGGTTATCAGCAACAGCTTGATATGCTTGTGATTTGAATTCTCCATCACCCTTATTTCCACCACTGATTTGCTCAAACAAAGTGGAGATAAGTATAGCATCCATTTGTTGGTTCCAAGTAAGATAAGATCGTTTTGGTTGTTTTTGTGGTACCATTGGCTCTTTTTCGGGTCTCTTCATGATGAATGCTAAAAGTATGTCTCGGCAAAGGCAATCAACATTAACAAGCATGTCCTCAACAATATAAATACAAATTACAGAATATGCAGTGAAACAATTACATATGAACAATTACGAGTAGTAGTTCAAATAATGAAGCCATATGATTTTAAACAAGTCTTCATGTACCCAACAAAGCAACCTACTTTAAAGGCTTTAGTGCAAATAACAATACATAATTAAGTTGTTCTTTCAAATAATACTTAAGAGAGTAATAAGACTTCCAATCTAGCTTAATATCTACAAGCATTTAAGACATTGAGGACAAAGATCTTCTAACTAAAATCTCAAGTAACATGTGTCTTCAAACATCTTTTGAGCAAGATTACCTCTAAACACTTTCCACTCATTACTTGATTGCATACTAAAAATGTAATCATCTTCTACATCTTCTTCATCAATTGTATCTATATTTAGTAAATCTTTATCTACCTCATTAATAAGACTTGTTTCATCCATAATTTCATCCCTCAAACAGTTATGAAGAATAAAATAAGCATTAATAATTCTAATTTGAGTCTTTTTCTCAAAAAAACTTGGATCTCTAAGTATACTCTGTCGCTTTTTCAATAACCCAAAAGCCCTTTCAATTGTGTTTCGAGCTGAAGAATGTTGTAAATTAAAAAGCTCTTTGTAATTTGTTGGAGTGGTGCCTCTCCACAAATTCAAATGGTACCTCGTACCTCTATAAGGAGCTAGAAAACCTTTAGTGTTAGCTGATCCCAAATCCACAAGAAAATACTTATCTGCATTATATAATTATTATACATATATTAGCATTTCATTTTACATTTGGTGTAAATTATTCAGTTGTTGTTACACATATAAAGTTTTACTTCTAGGAATATTCAAACCATTAGGCCTTTGAAGAGCATCACGAAGAACGCTTGGATCCGAAGCAGAACCTTCCCAACCAGGCAAAACGTAAGTAAAACGAAGATTTGAATCACATGCAGCTAAAACATTGGTGCTAATGTCCCTCTTTCTATCTCGGTAGCGAGCTTGATCCTCAATAGGCATAGCCATTTTAATATGCGTCCCATCGAGAGCTCCAACAACGCCCTAATATGGTTTATGCTAGTTAATACTACAAATCAAACCGCCTAAGAAAGTAAAGACATCGATTTATTTTTAATACTATAACTTACCTGAAACCTATTCCACTTTATATCTTTTGTGTAATTGCTCTAGTTATTACATGGTTTTATATAATACTTTCCAAGCTTGAGTAGTGCTTTAAGGACTACATCTAATTGTCGACTAATAGTCTCTCCAGAACGAGCAAAGGTTGCTTGTATTGTTCTATTTTTCAAATCATGTGCAAGAACATGAAGAAACATTGCACACAACAATTTCTTTCACCGTAACATATCTTTTGGTCACTAAACCACCCTTGGATTGTAAAATATTGCACAATTTCTCAAAATAACGTTTATCTAAACGTAATTGCTCCCTACATATTCTATCATTCATCAATGTGTCCATCCAAATTGTTCATCTATTCGTACGTTCTTGTTGATTCCATGTGATTTCCTTTACTTCATACCTCAAATCAAACCAAGCCACAACAACAGTCATGAAAAAACCTACAACCGCCATAACAACTTTCTTATCTTTATCCACATTCTCCCTTGCACGTTTTCTGGACTCTTGAATACTAAGTTGATTAGACATTTTTTGTCTTCCCACAAAAAAAAATATTTTTCACTTAGGATACATGGGAGTATTTTGCACTTAATAAGTACTTACAAATTGTATAAATTATTATTAACATTAAGAATCTTTGACACTTCTAGTAGAAGTATATGATTTAACTTTTAACCCCTTAATAATGTAAATAGAAGAGGGACAAGATTTAATAATGAAGTGATGAGAAAATAAAGTTCATAGAATGACGAAACTTTCAAATTCGACAATACACAATTTATTTTTCAAAAAAAAAAAAAAACAAAACCCAGAAATCATTAAATACTACGAACGCCCAATAATCATGAATGAAATTCTTAAATTACACTCAATCTAACAACATTATAACAGTCGAATCATCACAATCCAGCTCATATGAATGTCCATTTTTAGCAATGTGAATCATTGTGTAAGCATGTAAAGTGTAGTAGTAGTTCTATTTTGGCATATGATGATTAATGGTCTTCTTCTGGTTTAGGAAGAAAGCGTGTGATGAATACAGGAAGAGTGAGTGATGATTAATACAGAAATAACCCTAATATCGGCCATCGCTCAGAGGAAGATAGAGAGGTGGGTAGGACCCGCTGAGGTCATGATGAACAGTACTCCTTTGTTAGCAATGTTTTATATATAGAGGAGTCAGGAAAGGATAGAGGATAAGCTTGTATTTTTTCAATTTTTCCTTCAATTGCTATGATGTTTCTTTTGGGCTATTTTTGAAAGGTCGGGCACTTAGCAGCAATGCAACTGTCTTGCTCTTTACATGAGGGTCTATGCTTATTCCAAGAGATACTTGAAGAGGCTTCAAAGGAAGCTCTATTGATCACCTAAGTACACTCTACCGTAAAAATTGAATTTCTTTTACATGAATAAAAAGAGAGTGAATTTTTTACACAAGCAACAGAGTGAATTTTTGCATATGATGATAACATCATAGTAGTTTTGACACAAACAACAGAGTGAATTTTTGCATATGATAAAAACAAGAGATAATTAGCTATAATTATAACCAAATAATTTGGGATGGATAATAATTATACTCATAATCAAACTAAAATATCATCAATTATTAGGATAAAAATAGAAAACTAACCAGCACCTCTAGATCTCTAAACTAATATGCACCAATTTCTAGCTCCAACATGATCTCAAACAATTATCAGAAACCCTAATGGAGCAAAAAACAAACAAAATACACAACCAAGCAACTTAGAACAAAACTAAAATTTATAATCCAGAAAACACAAATTAAACAACCTGCTTTAAACCCACAATCAACAAGAACAATAGAATTCAAACTAACAGCGAAAAGCCCACTAAAGATTGTCTTTAATTTTCGACTCCCAGCAACAATGACGAAAGGAGTATAAAAACAGCAACAACCAATCGCCTACATTGGTGCTATCGATACCGAGCTCAATAGAGAAATAGAAAGTAAGAGATGAAACATACCTGAAAAGCAAGGACGAAAAGCTTTAGAGCAATGAACACCAACAATAATGGTGGATCGAGGCTGGTTGGATTGGAATTGGGAGAACACAACAATTAAAGAGAGAGTGAGAAAGTGAAAGATGAAAATAGGGTTTCTGAAAGTGGGAGAGGCAGATTGGATTTGAAATGACAAGTCATGGGCTATCATTTTTACCACGGGCTATTTTAAAGAGTATTGGAATTAGATTGAAATTGGGCCAAATTCTAGAATTGAATTTTATGACCTCCCAAACAAGTAAACTGAGGCAATTTAGGATTTACAAATCAAATGTACATTCCCAAACAAAGCATTAAGGAAATTATTTTTGAATAAGGGTAGTCTTACCATTATCAAGTCATAAAGATAGGCAATAAAGAACCGAAGAAGAAATGTGATGAATAAGTTGAACAGTTACTCTTGTGAGAGACTGTCTCAAGAAGAGACGATCTCAAAACAAGAAGCCCGCATTTTTTCCTTCTTAAATTTGTATTATTTGGACTATTTATCCTATATATCTAATGCGTCTCTCGAAGACACCGCCTCTCACAACAATTTGTCTAAGGTAAATGAAAATGGCAACAAGAAGAAGCAATGGAAGAAGAACGGTCTCTGATTTATGACTTAAAGATGGATGAGTAAATCGAGTTTGTGTAAAGCTGATAATGATACTAATAATGTATGCAGCCGGTCTCTTGAGAGACGTCTCTCAGGCCCAACCTATTAAAGATTAATGCCTACTTACTGTATTATTAATACCTACTTACATCATTCTTAATGTCTACTTACATCATTCTTAATGCCTACTTACTGTATTAATAATACCTACTTACATCATTCTTAATGTCTACTTACATCATCCTTAATGACTACTACTTACAATAACCTTAATGACTACTTACAGTATCCTAAATGTTTACTTACAATATCCTTAATAATTACTTACATCATCGCTAATGCCTACTTACATCATAATGCCTTCTTACCGTATCCTTAATGCCTACTTACAATATCCTTAATGCATACTTACATTATCTTTAAATGTCTACTTATTCACTTCAAAAAAAAAGCCTAATTATAGTATCTTTAATGCCTATGTACATCATCTTTAAATGCGTACTAACTGTATCCTTAATGTTTACTTACGATATCTTAATACCTACTTACATTATACTCTCTCCTATTCACAGAGAATGGGACATTTGGGTTTTGCACCAAAACCAAGGAGGGGTGAGGGACCACTTAAAAGTGGGTGGAAAACCCTCTTTTACCATAAAGAGCATTGATATTTATGTGTTATTGTGTTGTTGTAGTAAGGGTAAAAGGATAAAAAAAAGAATGACAAAAATAGAAATGAGACATTTTCAGTGAAATGGGACATTTTCAGTGAAATGGCCCAATAAGGAAATTGCTCATTCTCTATGAATAGGAGGGAGTATATCCTTAATGCCGACCAAATAAGTGTGTAGTACTTGCAATATCTTAAATGTCTACTTACAATATCCTTCATGTCTACCGAGTAACTTACTCTATATTTTCCTTTATGAAACAACCTAATTAGAGATGGTCTATTAAAGAAATCGTCTCTCACATGAATTTGTGTAATGCATTAATACCCCGTAAGCTAATCCCATGTTTGACTTCAAAATGATGGCATATCCTAATATTTGTTAATTACTTTTAACTCATGATTAATTAACTTAATAAAAAGGAAATTTTCAAGTTTGTTGCAATGCTTTCGCTGATCTCAATTTAGTTGTTATATTTCTTATTCACGTTATAAAATGCATTTTTTTAATCTTAATATTTTAAATTGCGTATTATTTAAAATAATAATTTGCGAATTACAAATTTAAAGTTTAGTATTTTTGTAAATTACAGCCTCAATGTTTATTTTTTGTGAATCCTACGTGCATCAAAGTATCAAAGTTTACAGGTTCGGGCCAAAATACAAAATTTTGACCATTTTAGTGGTCGGAATTATAACTGGCTTGAAATTCATAATTTTTATCATTTACGATTAATTCTTAATTTATTCAATATAATTCATAATTCTTAATTATTAAACTTCAACCTTATTCTAAAACCTTATAGTCCAACTAATCATTTTCTTTATCTTAATTCTTGATTTAATTTTCAATTTCTTATCTTGTCCATTTCATTTTCGATTTAGCTTTCAAGTTGTTTATTATTTCCTTTTACTTGTCCGATTTGTTAAATTAATCCGGATATAAAATTAAAATTTTTATATCGGAATATTTTTTTATGAGCTCAAAGTTTTTATTATTATTACAAAAAATTTTAAATCGTTTTTTTAGTTTACAGTTTTCTAAAACTTTACGCTTAAAATTTTTATTTATAAATTAATTCCGTTAACAATTATTTTAATGATTTTGACCCTTTAATCAAAACTATTTAGAAAAAATATAAATTTATTAGTAACTTTAATTAAAACTTTTAAGCAAGTTTAACCCCTAATCTAATCTTTATCATCAAAAATTTACTTTGGTCAAAAACTACCCATATTTTATACTTGTACACATGTACAAGTACATTACATGGACCATAAAAATCCACCCACCCTTACCTCTATAAGGCCCGGTAGGTATATGAAATCATTGGCCAAGAATTTATTCTAATTTTTAATCCAAATCCCCTTAACTACATGTCCCCCAAATCTTAGTACACAAATTCTCAATTAATTTTTTCATCTTTTCATCTTCTCTATTCTTCTTTATTCACAGGTAAACAAGTTTAATTTCTTTATTTGTTGATTTATTTTTTTCGTTTTAGGGTATTTTTGACATATTTATGATTGTTCTTTTAATTATTTGTTTAATAATATGTAATTTTTCGTGTGAATAATATGTAATTTTTTTTCGTGTGAATAATATGTAATTTTTTTTGTTACATATACGAAAACTTATAAGAAGAAAGCAAGCTTGATAGAGGATGATTAATCCTTTATTTTGAGTTTTTTGTGTTTCTATCGTTTTTCTACATGATATGTTGGTATTAAAAGTTTTGGAAAATAGACATTAAGCATATTGTAAGTAGGCATTAAGAATGATGTAAATAGGCATTAAGGATACTATAAGTAAGCATTAAAAATACTATAAGTAAGCATTAAGGATACTGTAAGTAGACATTAAGGATATTGTAAATATGCATTAAGGATGATGTAAGTAAGCATTAAGAATGATATAAGTAGGTATTAAGTATATTGTAATCAGGCATTAAGCATACTATAAGTTGACATTAAGTATACTGTAAGTAGGCATTAAGCATTCTATAAGTTGGCATTAAGAATGATGTAAGTAAGCATTAAGCATATTGTAAGCTAGCATTAAATATATTGTAAGTAGGCATTAAGCATACTGTGAGTAGGCAATAAAGATGATGTAAGTAGGCATTTAACCATAATAAAGTAGGATTTTGATGATGGTTAAGAAATTGTAAGTTTTGAACTTCACTAAAATATGTATTAGATTTATGATTGTTCTTGTTATTATTTGTTTATGTCATTTAATGTTATTTTTATGATTGTTTTGTGTACATAGGGTTGACAAAGACATGTATACTAATTGCAAACCACATCTCTTCTTGTGTAATTGTAAAGAAGAGATCAAGCTTACATCTGCACAATTAGCTACAGTAAATTAAATAGCCTTCAATTGTTGTTAATGGTTTGAAGAAAATCAGAGCGAAAAAACGCATTTCAAAGAAGAAGTAGTATGTATGGAATGATCTAGGTTGTTGTAAAAAGCAAGAGCGAGTCTTGCATTTTGATTGAATAAAAAACAATTTAATTGTGTGTATTAAGAAAATTTATGATGTCTTAAACTATGTAGAATCGTTTATTGTTGTTATTTGTATGTGTTATGACAAGGATTTTGTGTATATTAAATCCTTTTATATTTTATGATTTTTGTGTTTAATGCCTACTTACATCGTCATTAATGCCTACGTAGAGTATACTTAATGCCTACTTACACTACTACAAAAAAGGGAAAAGGGAACATGCATAAAGAGAACTCCTAAATAGAAAAGAGATCTCTTAGACCAAAGAAAACAATGTTTTAACATATCAGTTCTCTTTGTTAATCTCTTTGACCCACAACTTGACCAAAGAGAACTCCTTAATTTCCTAGTACGTAGTAAGTTCTCTTAATTTTTCTTATAAATTTCACACCAACAAACCCGCCAAATTGAAAATAATATGAAATTTATTTTGTCCCAAAGAATATGCAATTGAACCACCATTCATACCACTGTCCCTAGCTCTCTTCGACAACCTTTTTTCCCCCAAAATTAATCTTTAAAAATTCTTCAAACTATCAATAATCGCTACTATCATCAACAATTGTCAGTAGTTCGACGCGATTATACTTACCAACGCCATTGACTTCTCGATCTAGGGTTCGTTGTAAGCGCTATAATCATTCTCAAATCGGCGATCACTACAAGAAAAATCATTTTTAGCAATAAGTTTTAGTAACGACTATATTTTTTTCGTTGCGAAAAATACAAGTTGTTGCGAAATTTGTTGTTATTGCTAAATAATCGTTGCAATAAGAAAAAAAATTAACTTCCCCACCAAGTAAGTAAACTTGCACATGATGAAGAGCATTTTAATGTTTGTTCATTTTAAAATCCAACAACTTACACTACAAGAAAGCTTGTTTTTAGCAACAAGTTTTAGCAACGACTATATTTTTTTCGTTGCGAAAAATACAAGTTATTGCGAAATCCGTTGTTGTTGCTAAATAATCGTTGCCATAAAAAAAAATAAACTTCCCCACCCCTTAAAATAATTTCTCGGTATAACCCAATTTTTTGCAACAAACAATTTAGTTGTTAAAATTAAATAAATAATTCGTAACTGTATATATTGTTGCAAAAAATATTTAAATATACAGATACAATAAAGTCGTTGCAAAAACCCTTATACTAATAATTTTTGTTTTCATTTCCCTCTCAAATCAAAACCCCATCCCTCACAATCCGTCCCCATTTCCCTCGCAATTCAGAAACCCACGAACACATTCCCTCACAAACCCGATTACCTCACAAACCCTATTCCCGCACACCATACCGCAGCGATTGTTGCCAGCACACTGGAGCGTCTGTCGCCTGCACGCCGGAGTTTCAGCCGCCTTCTGCTCACCGGGTGCTGCCACTACACTGCAGCGTTGAACCCTTCAGCCACCTCTCAAATAACCCACGACAGGTAGTTTTTTTTTTGCCTTTTTTTTCTTTGAATTTCTTGTTCTTCTTTCCTGTTGATTCCCTCAATTTATGGGTTGTGCTTTGAATTTCTTGGGCTTTGTTGTAATTATCAGATTAATGTATGTGTATTTCATCAGTTTGAAATGTTGGGTTGTACGTATTTTCACAGTCTTGGCAGTGAAGGAACAAGAATTCGCCTTTTTCTTGGGCTTTGTTCTAATTATCAGATTTATGTATGTGTATTTCATGATTTTGAAATGTTGGGTTGTATTTCATGACATAGATTAACCTTTTTCTTTGCCACTGAGGATTTACAATTAGATCTTGAGGGCTTAATTACTTGCGTTTTTTGGGGGTTTATGTTTGTGTGTTTTTTTGTATTGGGAAATTACTTGCATTTTTTTATTACTATTATTTTCTGAGTGCAATTCATGTGGAATTAGTTAGCAGTGGCTTTAGGGGGATTAAACGCCGTGGCAATGATGCCATATATTTGCAAGATCTTGATCTCTCTAGTAGATAATTGCTGGATGGTCAAATTATTTGATGAGTTTTGAGTGATGTTTGTATTATGTTTTGTGGATTGTGATCCCTTCTCATTTTTTGTACTGGTTCCCTCCTGTAAATTGTGGTATATTTCTCATTACTTTACTTGCCTTGATTTTCTGTATCTTTAGTTTTTGTGAATCGAATTCATTTAACCAGTTGACATGGTAGAAGACGTGGCCTCCATAGCCTATGTTTGAATTGCTAATGTTGGCATGTTGTTTATAGTGGCGCATGGAAAGATTTGGAACTCAAAGAATACAACTTCAATGCCAAGGGGTTTTCCGCCTGTGTAGCAGGAGCGGAACTCTCGATACATAATTAACATTAATAATTATACTTAAGATAAATAATGCGGAAGTGTAAATCGCCAAACTGCTAAAAACCATTTAAACTAAAATTGTTCAAAACATAAGTAAAAAAAATATCTTACAACTGAGAAAATATAAAATAAGGTTTACTTAAATACGATAAAAAAAACATAAGTACAATATAGTCATCAAGTAAAATCATTGAAGCTAAGTCCTCGATAGAATAATTAAAGTTGCGGCCTGGATCGAAACCTGAGCTAATTTTTCCTGCAAAATACTGTCATCCATAATACGGATGACAGCCGATTAAATCGGTCAGCGATAAAGCCGAGTACAATTTCCTCAACAAGCTTATGATGCGATAGTTAAATCATGCTTACAAAATAATCATCAAGCACAATATAGAAGGTTATTACTCATTATTGACCTTTACTAAGCCATTAAGTTACATTCTCAATACTTGCAGAAGTTCATTACTGCTGCTAAATACTTGGTAACCTTAATGCTTATTTAATCAAGTTCAATTAAGCCTCATAGCTTTACCATCATTGCACATCACAAGATCACAACAATAATGACAACTGATATATGTAAGGGTCTGGTTAGGTGAGGACCGTAGTCCTAAACCCTAACTGTGGTGGGAGTCGTCACTCCTTTCAATACTGTTATGCTCGAGACTTCACAGGATGGGTTTTTCTCGGACCCCCTGTCTGACACCGCATTTTACGTGCCGGCTAACACGGACGCCGGGACTTTACATGCCGGTCCATGGTTCGACGTTACCTTACTATCAGAGTCATACAATCAATATCATGCAATATCAAACAAGACTCTAAACCGAAATAGTTTACATTCTTATAAGTCAAACTTCCACTAGTCAAATTTTTGACAATTCTACCCTTTTAATAGAAACAAATTACTAGTATCTAATAAATTAATATTAATTAAATAACAAATTTTCGTAGCTATACTAAGATTCCTAAGGCTAAACTAAGTCATTATTGTGTCATAAATAATCATAACAGTCAAGGGTAATATTTCTAAGTACTTAATAACATATTTTATCAAATAACCAGTAAAATAGTAAAACAGATCTATCATCACTATAAAAATAACATAATCCGACAAATTATTAAGGGTCCAAAATCTATATGAAATGAGTTTTCAAGAAAAAACAATGTTAAGCATTTTAACAAATTTGTTTGACTATTTTACCAATAAACCGATTAATAATTCTTTATAATTACTTGAGTCCAACAAAAAAAAATTTATCAAAACACCAAGATGATATGGAATCATTTTAAACACATAAGTTTATTTAACTAGTAAAATTCATAGATATCTATATTATCATATTAATCAAAAATTTCCATATATATGACTTTTTTTTTTCGAGTGTCCCAAAAGTATTATTGTTTTGACGAAAATATCACTAAACTGGATATAACTTTAATATTACCATGTAAAGTTTAAATGACTAAAATAAAATCATATTGATCATGCTTTTATATTATCGAGTAACCATAAATAAATATCACATAACGAGAGAGTTAAGAAAATGTGTACCATTTTCCTCCGAAGGTGGTGCTAAACCAAGTAAGAGAATAATAATAGAAAAATAAGAACTTTAAAGAAATAAGCTCCAAAAGAGAAAGTCTTCAAGGTTCCAAGCTTCAAAGAAGTAGATCTTCAATTACCCAAAAGAAAATGATATCCAAGCTCCAAAAGATAATACTTGACTTTTTAAAAGTTGATGATTATTGGCTTAAGAAGTGATAAGATCAAGCTCCATCTTCATTTGATTCTTCAACAAATAAAAAGGGTATAAAGTTAGTAAGATATTAATGAAGTGAAGATATAAGAAAGAATGGTAGAAAGATTTGATGATTGGGGTGCAAGTGATCTCATGGCTAAGGAGGGGTATTTATAATGAGTTTTGGGCAACTTTTTAGTTCATAAGATTGTATGAAAAAAAAGGTTAACTTGTGTAAGTGATTTAGAGTGTGTAAGTGAATGTGTAAGAGTTGGAGTGTGTAAGTGGATGTGTAAGAGTTGGAGTGTGTAAGTGGATGTGTAAGAATTTAGAGTGTAGAAGAAGGATAACTTGTGTAAGAAAATGGTGATAGCTTGTGTAAGTGATGAGCATTATGGATTGATGTAGAAAGGATTTTGATTCATCAAATTTTTGTTCTAGTTTATGCTAATGAAATGTTTTAGATTAATAGGAAAGTATGATTAAGGTTTGATTATGAAAATATGATAGTTTACTTAGAAAATTTTAGTTAAAACTATACTTAAAGTTAATAAGAAAAATATGGTTAATTTTTAGGTATAAGATAATTAAATCAAAGTTGTAAAGTTAAAATGATAAGTAGTAAAGTTAGTTTAAGAAAACGAAATTGAAACGTAACATTTTAATAAAACCGTAAATATAATATTAAAATTTTACTTTTCGTAGTATAAAATAATAAAATAATATTTTAGTGCTTATAAAGAAATTTAAGAATATATATATTTTTGAGTTTAATATTTGAAAGAATTTACAAAAATTGGAATAAGGTTTAGGAATTAAAGGTGATTTGAATTAGATAACCAAAGGGTTAGGAATTCGAAAAGAAATTTCGGAATAATTAATCGGAAGATTAAGATTAAGAAATTTAAGCCTGTTACAACTCTTTCCCTCTTTAGATAGTTTCGTCCCGAAACTAGGACTTACCAAAAAGGTTAGGATAACGCTCTCTCATGTCGACCTCTTTTTCCCAAGTCGCCTCTTTAACCCCGTGGTTTGACCACAAAACCTTGACCAATGGAATCCTCGAATTTCTCAACTCTTTTACTCGGGTATCTAAGATCCTGATTGGTCGTTCCTCATACACCAAAGACTCTTCAATCAAAAGCGGCTCGTGAGCTAGAACATGAGACGGATCATGAACATACTTCCTCAACTGTGAAACATGGAGCACATTATGAACTTTTGCTAAACTTGGAGGTAAAGCCAACTCATAAGAAACTTCCCCGACTCTGCTTAGGATCTCAAAAGGTCCAATAAATTTTGGACTCAACTTTCCTCGAACTCCAAAACACTGGACACCTCTTGTAGGTGAAACCTTTAGGAAAACCTTGTCGCCAACCTCAAATTGCAACATCTTTCGACGATTATCAGCATAACTCTTTTGTCGGCTCTGTGCTGCTCTCATGTTCTGTTGAACAATCTTCAGCGCATCAATGGATTCCTGAATCACATCTGGACCTTCGGGAATGGTCCTATCCATTAAATCCCAACACAAAGGTACTCGACACTTCCTTCCATAAAGAGCTTCATATAGTGCCATCCTAATACTAGATTAGAAACTGTTGTTGTAGGCGAACTCCACCATCGGTAATTTATCTTCCCAAGAACCCTCAAAGTCCAACACACAACATCACAAAAGATCCTCTAAAGTCTGAATAGTTCTCTCAGTCTGACCATCAGTCGCAGGATGAAAAGCAGTACTCAAGCACAACTTACTCCCAAAAGCTTCCTGCAACTTTTTCCAAAACCTCGATAAAAACTTCGGATCCCTATCCGAAACAATAGTCCTCGGAACACCATGAAGTCTGACAATCTCTCGGACATAGGTATCTGCTAATTGCTTGGCCCCCCAAGTATTCTTCATTGGCACAAATCTAGCGACCTTGGTCAATCTATCAACAATGACCCAAATAACATCATTCCCTCGCTGGGTCCTTGGCAGCCCTACCACAAAGTCCATAGAAATCGAGTTCCACTTCCAATCTGGGACAGGCAACGGTTGAAGCAACCCTGAAATCTTTTGTCTCTCAAACTTTACCCTCTGGCACACTAGGCACTTAGACACAAAATCAGAGACATCTTTCCTTAGACCTTTCCACCAAAATATGTCTCTTATCTCCTCAATCATCTTATCTCGACCTGGATGCAAATGAAATAAACTTTGATGACCTTCCTTCAGAATCTCATTCTACAATTCAAATTGATTTGGAACACACAATCTACCGTTCATCCTCAACTCTCCTCTTTCTCCTAACTCAAAAGCATCAGTCTCATTTTTCTCAACTCTATGGATCAACTCAACAATCTCTGGATCCTCAAGTTGTGCCTCTATTATACGATCAAACAAAGTGGGTTGTATAGTCATTGCTCCCAAATACTGACCAACCTCGTGTCGACTACAATTCTCTAATCCCAAACTCTGCATCTCACGATACAACTCCCATGGTACAGACATAATGGCATTCACAGACACTCTCGGTCTCCTACTCAAGGCGTCAGCTACCTTATTCGCTTTTCCAGGGTGGTACACAATTTCAAGATCATAATCCTTAATAACCTTAAGCCACCGCCTTTGGCGCATGTTCAATTCTTTTTGGTTGAAGACATACATCATATTTTGATGATCAGTGTAGATCTTACACGGTAACCCATACAAATAATGTCTCCACAACTTCAAAGCAAAGATCACTGCAGCAAGTTCAATGTCATGCACGGGGTAATTCACCTCATGTGGCCTTAACTGCCTCGATGCATAAGCTATGACCTTTCCTTCTTGCATAAGTACACAACCTAAACCTTCGAATAAAGCATCACAATAGACCTCGAATGGCTTGTTATAATCAGGCATTGCTACAACAGGGGCGGTAGTAAGTCTTTTCTTTAATTCCTCGAAAGCAATTGTGTGCCTCTCATTCCACTGAAATCGTATCCCTTTCTTCAACAACTTAAACATGGGACGAGCAACCTTAGAAAAGTTTTCAACATATTTCCTATAGTACCCAGCTAATCCTAAAAAGCTCCGAACTTTAGTCACATTTCTAGGAATCGGCCAGTCCGTTATTGCTTTAATCTTCTCAGGATCTACAGAAATTCCACCCTTGGACACCATATGACCTAGAAAAGAAATTTCCTCAAGCCAAAACTCACACTTACTAAACTTCCCATACAATTTCTCTTTTCTCAAAAGCTCTAGAATCATTCTCAAGTGTTCTTCATGTTCTTCCCTACTCCTTGAATATACCAAAATATCATCGATAAATACAACCACGAATTTATCCAAATAAGGACGAAGATACCTCTGCATCAAATCCATAAATGCTGCAGGTGCATTTGTTAACCCAAATGGCATCACCAAAAACTCAAAATGTCCATATCGGGTCCGAAATGCTGTTTTAGAAACATCCTTCTTGGCTATCCTCAATTGATGATATCCAGACCTTAAATCAATCTTCGAGAACACCTGAGCGCCTCTTAGCTGATCAAACAAATCATCTATCCTGGGCAAAGGGTAACGGTTCTTAATGGTGATCTTATTAATCTCCCTATAATCAATACACAATCTCATCGTTCCATCCTTCTTCTTCACAAACAGAACAGGGGCTCCCCAGGGTGACACACTAGGTCGGATAAAACCTTTCTCCAATAACTCATCTAATTGCCTTTTCAATTCGACTAACTCAGCTGGAGCAAAACGATACAGAGTCCTAGAGATAGGAGTAGCATCAGGAATTAGATCTATATGAAAGTCAACCTCTCTCCTTGGAGGTAAACCAGGTAGATCCTCAGGGAAAACATCAGGGTAATCACAAACAATTGGGGTTTCTTCAAGACTTAACTTGATTTTCTCCTCACTACTAGCAATAAAACACAAATATCCCTTATCTCCATGTTTAATCATCTCAATGGCTTGAACTGCAGAAATGGTTTGAATGGGAAACACAGAATTCTTCCTAATCAAACATTCTCCACCTGGAGCCTTAACCCGAACGATCTTCTCTTTACACAAAATCTCCGCATGATGACGTCCCAACCAGTCCATCTCCAAAATAATATCATATGTACCCAACTCAAACACTATTAAATCGGCAGGTAGATGGTTGTCCGAAATCTTAAGAGGGAAATTAGGAAAGATACGGTCACATATAAATGGTGAACCGTCAGGTAATAGAATTTGGAGATTAAATTTTTGAGGTTCAAGAGAGATAGAGGATTTATGAAGGAAAGAAGAAGAGATAAAAGATCGGTCAGCTCCTGAATCAAAAAGAATATGAGCCAAAGAGTCTCCTACGACAAAGTGACCAGAAATAACCTTACCCTCAAACGCCTGATGAAGATTGTCTACATGGTTGCTAATAGCGTGCAAACCGGCAGTCCTCCTAGCTGCAATACTCTGAACATTTTCCGAAGAACTAGGAGCTCCATAATTACCAGTACTACTAGCTCCCAACTGGATCCCTTCTCGGTAGTTAGTGGAAACATGACCCTCCTTTTTGCATTTGAAGCAGATGATCTTCCCAGTGCATGAACGACCTCGGTGATCCTTACCACATAAGCGACACTTCCAAACTGTGACTCTTGTTGAAGTTGTTGGTTGGAACGGCTTGCGATCCCAATTGGTTGGCCTCTTGTTCCTGTTGTTGTTGCCTCCACCAAATTTTCTTTTGTTGGTGTTATCCTCCTTGTCAAGGATCCTCTCATACTCAAGCGCTCGGTCGTAAAGATCTCGGAAGTCAGAATACTTCCCAATCCCCTTTTGGATCTTAAGATTAAGACCCTCGAAGAAGCGGGATGCACGAACACTTTCTTTGCTTACAATGTCAGAAGCAAATCGAGATAGCTCATTGAACTTACAACTATACTCAATCACGGTCATAAGACCCTGACGAAGATGTAAGAACTCATTCTCCTTTTTCCGTTGCAGTGATGGCGGATAGAATTGTTGACGAAGAGTTATAAGAAAGTCATCCCAAAAGGTATCAGTCATAGTGGCCTTGACAGAACGCCACCATAACTCTGCTGGACCAGATAGGTAGAAGGAAGCCAGTTTTACTTTTAGGTGCGCTGGACAGTTAATGACCTCTAAAAGTTTCTCCATCTCTGCGAGCCAATTCTCGAAGCGAACCGGATCAGCTTCTCCGTCGTATTGCGGCGGACGATGATATGCCATATTCTTAAAGTATTTCCCATCGTCAAATGCCTCTTGAGCCTGATTCTCCATGAGGGTGATCATTCGCTCATTTGTCCTTTCCATCCGAGCTAGTTGTGCTTCTAGCTCTCGAACTCTAGCTTCGTGATCAGATGAAGTTACGCCATTTCTTACCTAAAAAAAATTTTTTTTTTAAACATGTGATTGACTTTCACATTAACTTAATTAATCTGGCACGTAATTTTACATGTAGTCACATAAGCACATAGAAAACAAATATAATTTTTAGGAAGACTTGTTTTGAAAATCATTTGAAATTCTTTTCTTTTTTTCTTTTTTTTTTTTATTTTTTTTTAGTTAGCTATCGAGCCTTTCACATGGAACTAAAATTCCAAGATTCGAGTAACTTTAGCTCTGATACCACGTGTAGCAGGAGCGGCACTCTCGATACATAATTAACATTAATAATTATACTTAAGATAAATAATGCGGAAGTGTAAAACGCCGAACTGCTAAAAACCATTTAAACTAAAATTGTTCAAAACATAAGTAAAAAAAATATCTTACAACTGAGAAAATATAAAATAAGATTTACTTAAATACGATAAAAAAAACATAAGTACAATATAGTCATCAAGTAAAATCATTGAAGCTAAGTCCTCGATAGAATAATTAAAGTTGCGGCCTGGATCGAAACCTGAGCTAATTTTTCCTGCAAAATACTATCATCCATAATACGGATGACAGCCGATTAAATCGGTCAGCGATAAAGCCGAGTACAATTTCCTCAACAAGCTTATGATGCGATAGTTAAATCATGCTTACAAAATAATCATCAAGCACAATATAGAAGGTTATTACTCATTTTTGACCTTTACTAAGCCATTAAGTTACATTCTCAATACTTGCAGAAGTTCATTACTGCTGCTAAATACTTGGTAACCTTAATGCTTATTTAATCAAGTTCAATTAAGCCTCATAGCTTTACCATCATTGCACATCACAAGATCACAACAATAATGACAACTGATATATGTAAGGGTCTGGTTAGGTGAGGACCGTAGTCCTAAACCCTAACTGTGGTGGGAGTCGTCACTCCTTTCAATACTGTTATGCTCGAGACTTCACAGGATGGGTTTTTCTCGGACCCCCTGTCTGACACCGCATTTTACGTGCCGGCTAACACGGACGCCGGGACTTTACATGCCGGTCCATGGTTCGACGTTACCTTACTATCAGAGTCATACAATCAATATCATGCAATATCAAACAAGACTCTAAACCGAAATAGTTTACATTCTTATAAGTCAAACTTCCACTAGTCAAATTTTTGACAATTCTACCCTTTTAATAGAAACAAATTACTAGTATCTAATAAATTAATATTAATTAAATAACAAATTTTCGTAGCTATACTAAGATTCCTAAGGCTAAACTAAGTCATTATTGTGTCATAAATAATCATAACAGTCAAGGGTAATATTTCTAAGTACTTAATAACATATTTTATCAAATAACCAGTAAAATAGTAAAACAGATCTATCATCACTATAAAAATAACATAATCCGACAAATTATTAAGGGTCCAAAATCTATATGAAATGAGTTTTCAAGAAAAAACAATGTTAAGCATTTTAACAAATTTGTTTGACTATTTTACCAATAAACCGATTAATAATTCTTTATAATTACTTGAGTCCAACAAAAAAAAATTTATCAAAACACCAAGATGATATGGAATCATTTTAAACACATAAGTTTATTTAACTAGTAAAATTCATAGATATCTATATTATCATATTAATCAAAAATTTCCATATATATGACTTTTTTTTTTCGAGTGTCCCAAAAGTATTATTGTTTTGACGAAAATATCACTAAACTGGATATAACTTTAATATTACCATGTAAAGTTTAAATGACTAAAATAAAATCATATTGATCATGCTTTTATATTATCGAGTAACCATAAATAAATATCACATAACGAGAGAGTTAAGAAAATGTGTACCATTTTCCTCCGAAGGTGGTGCTAAACCAAGTAAGAGAATAATAATAGAAAAATAAGAACTTTAAAGAAATAAGCTCCAAAAGAGAAAATCTTCAAGGTTCCAAGCTTCAAAGAAGTAGATCTTCAATTATCCAAAAGAAAATGATATCCAAGCTCCAAAAGATAGTACTTGACTTTTTAAAAGTTGATGATTATTGGCTTAAGAAGTGATAAGATCAAGCTCCATCTTCATTTGATTCTTCAACAAATAAAAAGGGTATAAAGTTAGTAAGATGTTAATGAAGTGAAGATATAAGAAAGAATGGTAGAAAGATTTGATGATTTGGGTGCAAGTGATCTCATGGCTAAGGAGGGGTATTTATAATGAGTTTTGGGCAACTTTTTAGTTCATAAGATTGTATGAAAAAAAGGTTAACTTGTGTAAGTGATTTAGAGTGTGTAAGTGAATGTGTAAGAGTTGGAGTGTGTAAGTGGATGTGTAAGAGTTGGAGTGTGTAAGTGGATGTGTAAGAATTTGGAGTGTAGAAGAAGGATAACTTGTGTAAGGAAATGGTGATAGCTTGTGTAAGTGATGAACATTATGGATTGATGTAGAAAGGATTTTGATTCATCAAATTTTTGTTCTAGTTTATGCTAATAAAATGTTTTAGATTAATGGGAAAGTATGATTAAGGTTTGATTATGAAAATATGATAGTTTACTTAGAAAATTTTAGTTAAAACTATACTTAAAGTTAATAAGAAAAATATAGTTAATTTTTAGGTATAAAATAATTAAATCAAAGTTGTAAAGTTAAAATGATAAGTAGTAAAGTTAGTTTAAGAAAACGAAATTGAAACGTAACATTTTAATAAAACCGTAAATATAATATTAAAATTTTACTTTTCGTAGTATAAAATAATAAAATAATATTTTAGTGCTTATAAAGAAATTTAAGAATATATATATATTTTTTTAAGTTTAATATTTGAAAGAATTTACAAAAATCGGAATAAGGTTTAGGAATTAAAGGTGATTTGAATTAGATAACCAAAGGATTAGGAATTCGAAAAGAAATTTCGGAATAATTAATCGGAAGATTAAGATTAAGAAATTTAAGCCTGTTACAGCCTGAGGGTGGTCATTTGCATCCCTTACTCAAGGTTAGGCTGTTGATTTCATCTGTCTGAACTCTGTTGTGCATATTTAATTGACAGCATCTCTATCTTTTTACAATTCTACAAAGCATTGTTACTTATATTGAATTCAACTTAGAGAACTGAAGAATAATAATTGCATATTGATTGAGGCTGTTTTTTTAAAATTGTTTATTGATTGTGTCAATAGTTGTGCTCTTGTATCTTGTAAATGACTTTGAGATGTGTGAAAAGGAGCAAAAAAAATCAAAGGAACTATAATCTTTTCTATTGGAGTAAAAGCAAAGGAACAGGAAAATACATTTCTCATATCAGTTGATAAGTTATTGTTTAACTAGTTAGAGAAACTTGAAGGTTCCTGTGCAGAGTATGCAACATAGTGTATGATCTATTTCTTCAGTGTTATTACAGGCAACAGCTGATTGCTTTAGCGAGTTGGATGTGTGCTTATACTAAGTTAAATTTTTTTGGCTTAATGTTTTCCTATAAGATTCTCATTTAGTCATTGTTAACTATTAATATATACTTTTCATCCTCATCTTGTTGAAGTGTTAAACTGTTACCGAGGAATCTTAATTTGAATTACTTTTGTTATCGTTCTTTGTTCAGGTTCGACAACAATTGAAAAATATTTTCCTTCAGATGGGGTAAGATTTTTTTACCTCTTATTTAGTAGTGTTGTTTTTTTTGTTCTGTTTTTAATGATTGGTTTTATACTGTATCTTAGTTGAAATTTTCTCGCCTCCTTTAATTTGTCTTTTTTCGGGTGCAACTTTGAGGAGATGCTTAAAAACAATTTTGTTGAAAGCAGGTATTTTGTTTTTTCATTTGGTTTGTGCTATAGTTTTTGTCTTGCTGGTAAGTATAATATGGTCCCTTAAATATTTATTATGTTATAGTAAGTAAAATTTTTATTGTGGTTGCCTTACATTATTATAATAATGTTTTTTTTTCATCAAAAGAATCCCCTTTAGTGATATTGATTTGCAAGTATGAATGCTATCTTTGTGTAGTCGGCATTGGATGTTAGCAATTATTAGTCCATGGAAGGGATTGGTTTATTGGTTAGATCCCGCTGGTGTGGAAAATGACTAGGGGGCTTGTGAAGTTTAGCATGGTCCATCGAAAGGATCTCAAAAAAATTAAAAAGAATCCTAAAGTTGGTTGGAACAAACTAAAAGTAAGGTTCTTTTATAGTAATTTTTTTTTTTATTGTTTAGACATGTTCTAAACTTATGACAAATTCTATGTTCTAATTATTTTTTCATCGTTTGTTTGTTTCGATTTCTTGTAATAATGTCCTCGTCAACCTCAAGACGCCAAATACTGTGGATATTATGTATGCCGTTATATGCTTGAGACTATTGAAAGTAGGCAACAATTGATTTTGGAGGAGGTAAGTATTCGTCAAAAATTTATATCAAACATTATGATATTGGTATTGAAACACAATGACATTTGGATATAATATTGATGGATTGGATTTTCGGCATCAATGTTCACCTTCTATTTCTTGGCTGCAATTTATAGGTCTTATGATTACATATTGTTGTGATGTTTCTAGCAGCAAGATGGTTACCAAAAGTAGAATTAGTTGACTGCATACAAGCCTCTAAATCACCCGTGATAGAAGTATTATAGATTGGGAGAGTGTGATTCAAAGTTGACATTTGTTTGACATATTTTATTTATGGGCAGTTGATTTTTTTGGGAATATATTATTTTATTAGTTATTGAGACATGTTATGATGTATTTCATTGTTTCCCAATTTGGGGGTTGTCCTATATACAAAGGAGACTCTGCCGAAATTTTCGCTCAAATTTTTGTTATTTGACACATATTGTTCCAATAAGTTGGGTTAGTAAAATTTTAATGTATTATTAATGTCTTGCAGTTTTCCCCTGGGGCTCCTTCAACTTACTCTTAGGAGAGCATTGATCAAGTTCGAGATTTATGGATTTCTTACGTTATCAAACATAGGCAGAAGAAGGAAGCAGAAGATTTGGATGATTTGTTATAAGATCATATCGATGGAAATTATTAAAGATTAGAATTCATGAAGAATTTTGATGACATTTGACTTTTGGAATAAGATAATTGTATAGTTGAATTCTAGTCTAATTATATGATGAAATGGTTTATAATTTTGCTGTTGGTATAACATGTATGAACGCGTATATTTAATGGTATATATGGATTAGTACAAATTATATCGTATTGGTATTTTTATTTATTAATATAGGTCTTTTGTCGTATAAATGGTGGTTTAAAATAAAAGAAAATTGCAACTGTACGGCTTTTTTATTAGTAGTTATTGGCAAGGGCAAAGAGAACACCTCCAGTAATTGCTAGTTTTCTTTGGTAAGGGAAAAGAGAATACCTCCCTAAAGTAGGTGTTCTCTTTGGTGGGCTTGTAGATTTTTTTACAAGTAGCAAAGAGAACACCTCCATAAGGTGCAAGTTTTCTTTAATGTAAAGAAAAGAGAACGCCTATTTAATCCACATGTTCTCTTTTATTTTACTTAAGAAAACACTAAAAAGGGGCGTTCTCTTAGGCTAAGAGAACTGTGACATGGAGAACGCTCCTGAGGAGTTCTCTTAGGCATATTGGAGGGGTTCTCTTTTCCCTTTTTTGTAGTAGTGTTACATCAGACGTAATGTTAACTTACATGAGATTTAATGCCAACTTACAACACATTTATTGCCTACTTACATCAGGTTCAATGCCAACTTACATCAGACTTAATGTCAACTTACAGACACTTAATGCCTTTTTATATCAGACTTAATGCCAACTTACAATACAATTTACCTACTTATATCATCTTAATGTATATTTATATTATACTGACGTTTCATACTTAATACCTATTTATATCATATCTAATGCCAACTTATTGCCTACTTACATCAAACTTAATGTCAACTTACATTAGTCTTAATGCCAATTTACAACACACTTAAGACCTACTTACATCTGACTTAATGGCAGCTTACAGTACACTTAATACCTATTGTATTCCAATCTTCATGTTCAACGTCATTGTGTTCATCAATTTTTTTGAAACTACATCATTAGGCTTGATGCCTACTTACAATCCTTAATGCCTACTTACAATATCCGTAATGTCTTTCTTCTTCCTCCTCAAAACAACAACTAGGGTTTTTATTTCAAATAATTTTCATACAAAATAATTTTAAAAGACAAAACAACAATTGTGAGTTTCAAAAAATCAAGAACCAATTTTGAGTCTTTCTTCTTCCTTCTCAAAAATATTGCAAAATTTAGAGATGATTAATAGGAATAACCATATCAATGGCGAAAAATTGATGTTAGACACAACAATGGCAAAACAGAAAAAAAGATGCATGATATATCATCAAATGCAGCATTTTTTTTGAGGAGAATTAATCCTGATATGCTTGAAAAAATGAAACACATAACTTTCTCTGCATTCTTTTTTTCAATTAAGAGACTAGCTGATCTTAGTATTAATATAACCCATGTTCTTGTAATTAACACCAAGCAATTTGGAGCAAAAATCACTAAATTCCTCCCCACCACAACCGTGTATTAGTAAGCATTTGGCCATATTATTTTGTTCCTCCATTTTCTCTTAAATTCACTACATAATTACCTACTAATTTCCTAATATTTATTAGTTAAAGAAAATCAAGAAAAAGAGTATAATACATCACTTTTCTAGCTTAAATTATCATTATTTTGGTAGTGTAGTAGCAAATTATTTCAATTTGGAGCTTGGATTAGCTTGGAGGATCATGACACTTATTTTTCTAATTAGTAATTAGTACTAATCCTTAGTGTTAGTATCTTATAACTTCTTACCTACTCTTTATGTGAAATTTTACATTATTTTTTAATTTATAACGTATTATTTTGATTATTGATATATTGAAATTTGCACATCTAATAATTATAAAAAGTTAATGTTATGAAAGTATGCGATTAGACGATTCAAACAAAATTCCACTTGACTATATTTCATCTTATACATTAGCCGCAATACATAAAATAAGCTTGAATGATGAATAGCGCCAAAAATCCTAATGTAGCAACTATTTCATAACGGAGGAAGTATAAACTAGTGTTAGTATGTTTATGAGTTATGTGATATTAGGAATGTTATTATATTTAACAATGTTTATATTAAAATTATTGTTAATATGTTTATATTAGCCTTTAAACTAGTTTATAAAGTTGTGTGTTACTTTATGAACACATTTTTACACATTTTTGTGGTTATGCTAAATGTTATAATACTTTATTTTTTATACTAGAACTTATTCTTAAAGTTATATTAAACTTTTATGTTATTGTGTAAGAGTTTCTATTATTTAGTGATTATGTTAATTAATTATTTCAATTTAGGATTTGTTACAATAAATTAAATTAAGTTGTTTTAAGTGAAAAAGATCCAAAAAAATTCATAAACCATTCGGCCACAAGCTTTTAAAAAAGGTTTCATTTACTATTTAAATTTTTACATGCTATTTTTATTATAACAGTAAAATGACAAGTTAAAAAGATATCTTTGATAAATTTTTATAAGATATTCAATATTAAAGTGTTTTCTTGAAGATACAAGATTTTATAATAAAAGTAACTTTTGTGATATTAAATAACTAGTTTGTTCAAATTAATATTTCTTTAGCTCACTATTTAGCCAAAATCTTTGTAAAAAAATGTAAAAGGTATTTCTAATAAACTTGCCTTTTAAAATTATGTGTGAAATTACAATTTTATGAAAATATTAAAAGAATAACGTTTTTCTTGTTTTGTAACTAGAAGTATTGATTTTGGTGAGCTTATAAAGTGTTACTTGTTTTAGACCTAGATATGATGATTTTCGTAAAATTATAAGTTTTAATTATTCTATAATTAGAATATTGATTTTGTAAACTTAATCAATTTACTTATTTGTCTAAACTTAAAATATTGATTTTTGGTGAATTATTAAATTTTGGAAATTCATTCATAGAATACAGTTTTACTTGATTTATAAATCAAATATTTATTTATTTGAAAAGTATAAAAGTTTATTTGATTTAAAGTTAAAAATGGTAATTTGAGAACTTATTTCAAGAGAAATAAATTTCAGTAGCTACTTGTAACAAATATTAATTTAGAGGATATTAAACTATTAGTGTGATATTATTTGTAGTGAACTATAAAAAAAAATAAAGCCATAAATAAAGTTTAATGAGTACAAATTTAGTAGTGAACTTCTAAGGGCATAAAGATAAAATCATATTAAATAAAAGAATTTATCACCTAAGTTGGTCAAAGTCAAAGCCAACTTGTAGTAATAAAAATGTGATGTACTTATGTAAAATTATTTGATTATTGATTAAATGACTCTGATAGTAAGGTAATGTCAAACTATGGACCGGCATGTAAAATGCTATGTAAGGCAGGGGGTTAGCTACCTATCATATAGAAGCTTGAGCACAATTATATTGGAGGGGTGACGACTTCCACCACAGTTAGATGAAGGGCTTTGACCATAATCTAGCCAGAACCTTACATATATCAGGTGTCATATTGTTGTGCTTGTTAATCATTGATAAACTTGAACAGTGTTGATGCTATGATGCATGATATGGTTTATGAGTAGTAACTAAATGAAAATATTTAAGTATTAAGATTACCAAATTGTATAAGTGGTAGTAATGTACTTCTGCTAGTGTTGAGAATGGTATCTTAATGACTGAAAAGTATGAAACAATAAAAGAATATAATAAAAGTGTACAGTGGTGTTAATTAATTATAAGTTCGTACTTTAATCATTATTTTGTAAATATAGTGTATAATTTCTGTATTTTGAATTAGATAGGGAGTTATGCTCAGCATTAAACGCTGACCGATTCAATCGGCTGTCATCTGTATTATGGATGGCAGCATCTTGCAGGATTTAGTTTCATGTATCGATTTAGGCCGCTGCAGCTACAATTTATTTATGCTATCGATGATTTAACTGCATTTTGTTATATACTTAATGATTGATGCTTTTGACTAGACCTGGGAAAATTTGATCCGACCCGAAAATGAACCCGGGACCCGACCCGACAAAACCCGAACCCGACAGACCCGAAAGCGACTTAATCCGAAACATGACCGACCCGATAATTATCCAACCGAAAATAACTCGACCGGAAACCGACCCATTTTGACCGATTTAATATCAATTTTTAGAGTAATTTCAATGTTAGAATTCATTTCAAATAAAATTTTAGTTTTTAAAGTATCTCAACATATTGAGTATATCACTTGAATCCTAAAACTCATCAATAGATCTCAAAAAACACGTATTTAACGTCTTTTTAGCCATCGTAATTATTTTTCTTTAAAAACAGGACGTTATAATCATCTTAATTGAATACATGTATCTTGTTAAATCAGTCAAATGAGTTTTTAATTCTTCTACATTTCAGTAAGCAAATTAATATAATTTATACGAAAGTTTCGCACGTTTTAATGATCTTTTCAAAAAACGAATGTCGCTACCCTAAATTATAAAACGCGTATCGTATAAGACGAAATAAGTACTTAGTTAGTTGTATATCTTTCCAACATGAAAATTGTGAAGATAATTTTAACGTCATTTTTATCTAACGTTACAATTATAATAAACAAAATAACTTTTATAAAGCACGTATCTTACAAGTCTTTCAAAATAAGTATTAATTCCCCTATTTTTCTTGTACTTAAATGAACCTGACATACCAACTATTTTTTTAAAATCGTACATGTAATTTCTCTAATGATTTTTTTTAGACATTTTAATGATTTTTTTTTTTATGTTGAATTAGTCGATTGGATATTCTAATGTTTTATGGTAACCCGTTGGCTCAATCCGAACCTACCCGAAACCCAGAGTGATCCGACCTGAAACTGACCTGATCCGAAACTGACCCGACCCGAAAATGACCCGACCGAAATTGATCCGACCCAAAACCCGACCGACCGACCGTTTTCCCAGGTCTACTTTTGACGTATTTAATTTTAATAACTATTTTCTCTAATTTTTAATAGTTGCTACACTTCTGTTTTTTCACGCTATCCAGTGGACAATTTTAATTTTTAATATCTTTAGTTTCATGTGATAAAAAATTCTAAAAAGTTAATATTATGAAAATATGCATTAAGACGAACTAAACAAAATCTCACTTGACTATGTTTTACATTATACATGGAGAAATATATACCAAATAAGATCAGTTGATAAATAGTAGTTGCTACAAGAACTGTAGCAACTATTACAATCCAGAAGAAGTATGTAAATTTGGAACAAACGATATGTATTTCATTATTCTACTCTAATGTAATATTTATCGTTTGTCATAAACAAGTTTTAATTTTAAAAAAATTTTTAGCAGATCGGCATTTTGAGACTTCCGCATTATTATTGTAAACTTTATTATCAATGTTAATTACGTATCGAGATAACCTCTCCCGCTATAGGAATTTTAGGTTATATGGTCGGAGTTCTGTATTTTTAACCTGAATATCTTAAATTTGATATTTTGGCGGCTGTAATTCGCAAAAAAAATATTAAGGTTGTAATTTGCAAAAGTGTTAAACTTTTAAAATGTAAATTGCAAATTATTCTATTGAAAATTATTCTATTGTAAACTAAAAACATTAATATTACAAACAAAAATATAATAGTTTGGAAATAATAAACGTTTGAGACCGATAAAAGCCTTTTTGTTGGATATGTTTGGAATTCCAAATAATCTTTTGTTCCAAGGGTTTGACTTTCTCCTCCATGAACGACATGGTTTTTGACAAAATGAACAAACCTAACCTGTGGCCTGTGGGATATTTGATAATCCCTCTTTGATGCCCAACTTAATATGTGCTGATGACAGAGTGGCTCGCTCCTATATCTAAGAATCTCCAACAATGAATAAGCTTTATAATTTTCATTTTTAGTGGATGTGATTAGTGTTATTTCTCATAATTTTTTAGTTTTAGATGAAAAATAAAAAAATGATCCTAATATAAGTAAAGTTTCAGTTCTTTTTTTTTCAATTATTCATCATATAAATTTTTTTTCCATCACATCAATGTCAAATAAAAATACGAATTTTTAAGATCATATAATAATAAGGTAAAAAATATAATTAAAGGACTGAGATTTTTTGTTTAATCGCACTTGAATTTTTATATATCATATTTTACTTATTATATAAATGAGCAGAATTTAGTGGGATGATGATAATAAGAACGACTTATTAAATTGATAATTTTGACAGCTTCATTAATAAAAAAAAACACGCAAAATAATCTTGGTTCTATCTTATAATTTTACTTTAACCCTACTTACAAAAATCTTTAAATTTATCACTACATAAATAGGTCTTTTAATTTAATTACAAACAATATACTTCCTCCATGACAAATTATTTGCTACACTTATCTTTTGCTCTAATATATTAATTAAATCCTTTATATTTCTAATTGTATATAATTAAAAAATATAAAATATTTGATATTAATAAAATATGCATCGAGATGAGTCAAACAATATTAATTTGAATATGTTTGAACTAATAAATTAAAAATAAAAAATACAAACAAGATGAGTAGTGCAAAATTTCTTAATCAACATAAATTAATTACAAATGAAATATACATTGTTAATAACATTTGAGAAAAAGGTGAAACTATATGCATGTTTCATAAATTTTTCTAAAAGATTCTTTTTTTATGCTGAATTTCGAATGCCAAAAGGATTATGACTAGTATTTATCTCAACAACATATGTAAATACAAATTTCTATATAATTCAGTGGTCATGCGCTTTACTAAAAAAATCTAACTTTACAAGTTTGATTCATATTAGAAGGCTAAAAACTACTTATATAAATAATAATTTTTAATAATAAAAATTAACTCCATTTGGACTTCTTCATAAACTGAACCCTAGATGATTGCACTAAAAATAAGGATTAAATCCAAGTCTAAATTTAAATGCACTAAAAATAAATAAATCTAAACCCACATTGATACATGACCAACCCTATGACTCGATTTATACCTAAAATTTGCCGAAAATTAGTTGGTCATAACTCGAAAAATACGAGTCGTGACTTAAAAATGACCCAACTAAAAATATCTGGAAAAATTGGGTCAAATCCGATCGAAATCCATTTATAGTTCCACGTTAATATTTTTAGTTCCACTTATTCATTTTTAGTCCGATTCATAATATTTTTAGGTTTTTTTAGTTTTAGAGAACATTTCTTTATTGTTGCTCTAAAATTGATACATTGTTTTAAATAAAAAAATTCTTTAAAAAATAAAATAAATTATCATTATTTTATATATTTTTGAAAAAAAATTAATAATAACTTAAAAAACCTTGACTCGTTGGGTTGCAATCCAAATCCAATCAGAACTAAACATGATGCGCTCGAAAATGACCTAATCCAAAATTAACCTCACTCAAAATTGACCAAATCGTAAAAAGAACCCGATTCATAATTAACCTGTTCAAAAATAATCCGACCCAAAATGAACAGACCAACCAAATTTACATAAATTGTTATGTACTATTTCCTCTGTTCCAAAATACTTGCACCTTTTGACTTTTTACGCGGTCTAATGAGTGAATCTAATCCTTAATATCTTTAATTATGTATGATAAAAAATTATAAAAATGTAATATTAATAATCTTTGCATTGTGACAAATCAAACAAGATCCAACTTCACTTTGTTTTAACTTATGGAGTAGATTAAAAACCAATCAAAAATTAAAAATGATAAATTAATAGTGTGATATATGTAATTTAAAATATGAAACGGAAGAAGTACATACAAGTAATTCCTCTGTTTCAAAATACTTACAATGTTTGATTTTTTTCACTCGATCCAATGCACTAATTCATTTCTTAACATCTTTAATTATGTAATACTAAAAAATTATAAAAATTTGATATTAATAATTTTTACATTGAGATGAATTAAATTAAATTTCACTTCATTCTATTTTAACTTATAATTAAAAATTAATTACAAATTAAGAGATATAAATAAATAGATATAAATTATTAGTATAATGCTTTGTTTGGGAATGAACATTTGATTTGTAAATCCGGAATTGCCTCAATTTACTTGTTTGGGAGGTCATAAATTTCAATTCCAGAATTTGGCCCAATTCCAATCTAATTCCAATACTCTTGTTTTTGGCCCATGGTAAAATGATAGCCCATAACCTATCATTTCAAATCCAAGTTCCTTCTCCCACTTTCAGAAACCATATTCTCATCTTTCTATCTCTGCTGTGTTCTCCCAATTCCAATCCAATTTACCTCGATCCACCATTGTTGTTGGTGTTCATTGCTCCAAAGCTTTTCGTCCTTGCTTTTTCAGGTATGCTTCATCTCTTACTTTCTATTTCTCTTCTGGTATGCTTTGTCCTTGTTTCTGTCATTAACTGTTCTTATCCTATTGTTTCTATGGTTAAATTGTTGACTTAGTATTTTTCGAGGTATTTCTGGAATATAATTCTTAAATTTTCGTTTAGATTTTAAAATTATCCGGAAAATTGCAGGGATGACGATTGTGATTCAACTCCCATATTTCTGGGAAGAAAATTTGTAAGGTCCACTAACACTAGTGGAAAAAACCTCGTTTGCTGCGTTTTTTTGCCATTATTTGCTGCGGTTTTGGCCCCCAGCAATAGTGATAGCAGCAAAATGTCCTACTTTAAATGCTGCGGTTCAAAACCGCAGCAAATAGGCATTATTTGCTACGGTCATAGGCTAAAACCGCAGCATATAATGGGTGTTATTTGCTGCGGTCATGGGCTAAAACCGCAGCAAATAATGGGTCTTATTTGCTGCGGTCAGGGGTAAAACCGCAGCAATAAGTGTCTTTTTTTTTTTTTTTCTTTTTCCGTTTAATCCTTATAATAATGCAATAATATTACAATGTAATAACAGTGATTAATCCAATGATAATCACAGATAATCAACATTAATCTCTTTGTAATAATAAACTCTCGCTCGTATATATATATAATATAATATGTACGTACATATATATATATACATTAAATAAACTATAAAAAATAATCAATACTAATTACAATTTATCAAGGACAAATATTAGCAAGATACACGGTAATCTTGTCTTTTAATTCGCGCATCTCTTCACTTCTAAAAGCGCGTGTTTCCCTCGGAATGTCGTTTAAAACCTATATTATAATATTAAAATAAAAGCTATTAATATAGAAACATTAGATTTTACCAATAATATATTTAATTAAGAACGTAACAAATACTTACGACATCTATATTTTCGACTCCAAATTCCTTCACGGAATTTATAATATCGTCCATAAACTTCAGCGCGTAGTAGCCGCAGTCAACGGAAGAAGGAGGTTGTTGAAAGCACTAAGAGAAAATAGAAGTTAATGTCAAAAACGGTTAAAAACGCATAAAATCGCAACTTAACACATAAATTCTAGAATATGACTATGATTTTCAATTCTAACAACTTCTACACAATAATATATACCAAATAGTGTTGTGTGCCAAGTTTCGTGCAAAACAAACAAAGTTTGAGCTACTTTACGCGCTGAATTGACAAAAACGCATAAAATCGCAACTTAACTTCTAATTTCTAGCATATGACTATTATTATCAATTCTAACCATTTCAACACAATAGTATATGCCGAATAGTGTTGTGTGCCAAGTTTCGTGCATAACAAACCAAGTTTGAGTACTTTACGCGCGAAATTGACAAAAACGCTTAAAAATGCATAAAATCGCAACTTAACTTCTAATTTCTAGCATATGACTATTATTATCAATTCTAACCATTTCAACACAATAATATATGCCAAATAGTGTTGTGTGCCAAGTTTCGTGCATAACAAACCATGTTTGACCTACTTTACGCGCGAAATTGACAAATAAAAACGCGAAATTGACAGCATCAAACTAGTGACCAGACCACCTTGCACGACACGTAGAGACCAAACTTATGCATCCAGGACCTAGGCTAAAGTGGAAATGGAATCTTGGTACTTGGATCTAGCTATCAAGGTCCTAAAACCATTCTAACAATCCCCGTGGACTCCTAGAAGCTGAGCCGAAGGAGGGCTGGTCGACAGTTTGCTAGATCAGAATTTTGTTTAAGTGTTTGTGGTTGTTTCGTGTTCTTTTCATGATCATTTGTAGTTTTTGACTGTGTCATTAATCAAAGCTTACGCACAACATTAATCCTTGCATAACCAAGGCCTTAATCAGCCCCGGTTTCGCATCAAAACCAAGTTTGAGTACTTTACGCGCGGAATTGACAAAAACGCTTAAAAACGCATAAAATCGCAACTTAACAATTTGTTGACATCTTCACGAGGACCAAAAGCTAACCACTTAACAATTTCGGATACACCCTTGAGTTCTTCGCATATTACTCGATTATGAAACCAATTAATAAACGTCTTGTTATGCAACTGCATCAATGCCCTATCCCCTTTAGAAGGATGTTTTGCGCGCAATATATCAAAATGCTCACTCAAAAAAGGATGAACTTCCGGAATATGATGCAACACATACAAGTGTGCTTGTAGAAGGCTTTCTCGAGGAGGTGTGACCGATTTGGAGCCAATTGTTCCTTTTCCCTCAAGCCTTCCTTCATGTCTAGAGGTGGGAAGTCCAATAGGCTTTGCCATGGCCAAATACTCGGCTATAAAGTTACTAATCTCATCGCTCACAGTGCCTTGAATCATACTCCCCTCGGGTTGTGCTGGATTCCTCACCTTGTTTTGTAAAACACCCATGTGTCTTTCAAAAGGATAACACCACCTTAAAAAAACTGGACCCAAAAGTTTGATCTCACGAACGAGATGGACAATAAGATGAACCATTATGTCAAAGAAAGAAGGTGGAAAATACATCTCAAACTTGCATAAAGTTACAATCACGTCGAGTTGAAGTGCATCAAGTTTAAAGGGATCAAGAACTTTACTACAAATTGTGTTGAAGAACGAACATAGCTCGGTAATAGCATACCTCACATGTTTTGGCAGTATTCCACGGATTGCAATTGGTAAGAACACTTGCATCATTACATGGCAATCGTGAGATTTCATGCTTCCCAACTTCAGCTCACCATTTAGGCTAACAAATCTCTTCATGTTGGATGAGTACCCAGACGGAACCTTAATGCCATACAAACACTCACAAAATGTCCGCTTCTCTGCTTTGGACAATGTGTAGCAAGCTGGAGGCAAATAAACTTTGTCATTAAGCATCTTCTTCTTACTGCCACCAACTTCATCATCAGCTCTATTTCTTTTCTTACTCACCTTAACATGTGCCCACAACTCGGACGAAGACCCTTACATTCAAACCAATCTCGCACGGCCCTAACATCTTTTGTCTTACCCGGAATGTTCATGAGAGTCCCGAGTATGGCATCGCATACATTTTTCTCTATATGCATAACGTCAAGACAATGCCTAACCTGTAGATCTCTCCAATATGGAAGCTTCCAAAAGATTGATTCTTTTTTCCATAATCGGCCTTCACCTCTTTGCACTTGCCCCGTTTTACCAAATACAGTCTCAACTCCCTTAACCTGTTCATAAACCTCATAACCTGTCAACGGTCGACGAGCTACACGGTCCTCAACCTCCCCATTGAACAACTTCTTCTTCTTACGATATTGGTGGTCTCGTGGGAGGAACTTTCGATGGTGCATGAATACGTGTTTGCACTTAGGAATCCATGTGGATTCCATGTCATCGATACATATCGGACATGCTTTCTTCCCTTTGTTCTTATACCCCGATAAGTTGCCATATGCCGGAAAATCATTAACGGTGCATAAAAGCATTGCACGCAAGGTGAACTCCTCATTAGCATATGCATCAAACACTGAAACGCCTTCATCCCACATCTTTCTCAAATCCTCAACGAGAGGTGCAAGATACACATCTATGTCATTGCCAGGTTGTTTAGGACCCGAGATAAGAAGCGAAAGCATTATGTACTTACGCTTCATACACAACCAAGGTGGCAAATTATAGATCACTAAAAGTACCGGCCAAGTACTATGTTGAGAACTAAGATTGCCGAACGGGTTCATTCCATCCGTACACAGTCCGAGCCTTAAATTACGAACCTCATCCCCAAAAGTCTTATGCAACCTATCAATACTCTTCCACTCCGGAGAATCAGATGGATGTGTGAGCAAGTGACCTTTCTTCACCCTATCTGCATGCCACCTCAAATTTAATGCATCTTTCTTTATAGAAAACAAGCGCTTGAATCTAGGTATTATTGGAAGATACCACAATACCTTAGCCGGGGGCCCTTTAGCATCCCGAGCCCCTTTACGCTTGTAGCGCGATAACCCACACCTAGGACACTCTTCTAAGTTCTCGTTTTCATTCCGATACAACACACAATCATTCGGACACGCATGAATCTTCTGGTACTCTAAGCCGAAAGGACACATGAGCTTTTTGGCATAATATGTCGACTTTGGAAGTTCATTTCCCTCAGGAAGCAACTCACCTAACGCTTCTAATAACATTGTGAAACTAGCGTCACTCCAATTGAACTTTGACTTAATGTTGAAAATTGTCAACACTGCTGTTAGTTTGGTGAACTTTGTACATGCAGGGTACAAAGGCTTTTGAGAAGCCTCTGTCAACAAGTCAAAAACACGAGGACGTTTTTCTAACTCATCCTCGACTCCCTCCATCATCTCATCAACACGATCCACATCCTCATCGACATTCTCTTCATCTGTCTCATACCCATCAACATGATCTACTACATCCTCATTGACATCGGCCACATTATTGACGTCCTCAACAACACTTTTCTCTTTGTAAACTCCCTCCTCACCATGCCAAACCCAAACATGATATTGAGGCCTAAACCCACGTCGAAGTATGTGCTCCCTAAGGATATCAACACTATCTACCTTTGATACATTGCCACAACTGACACATGGGCAATAAAAACCAACTCCCCCCGTCCTAACTTGATGTTCAACCGCAATACTACAAAATTCTAATACGCCATCAATAAATTCTGACGATTCAATGCTTCCATACATCCAAGAACGATCGTTTGTCATCCTAATTAGTGTGATTAATTGATTCAAAACAAAATTAATACACAACTTTTAAACATATATACTTAACGAACTCTAAATAACCACAAAATTAAGTAATAATCATTCATTTAACACTAATTAATCCAAATAATAACACAATGTTCATTTAACACTATCCAAATGATGTTTATTATAGTAACTATAATTAATAATATTCATATAAAAAAAATAAAAATAAAATACCAATATTTTTTCTATTACCAATATTCAAAAAGACTACTGCCACATCCAAGAATACTAAACTAAACAAAACCAAGTCATTTTGAGATGTGGTATTAGATAGTGATCGATAATTGTAAACAAAATAATTTTTTGTGACCAAAGTTTCATCACCAAGGGGATAACATTGTACATTTCATGAAATTGAAACCACATATCATCCCCATTACCAACATAAAATACCAACAATAACAAAATAGGCCATTGAATTAATATGATGCCCTCGAAATGATTGAACATGAGCACTTTAGAAGAGAAACCACATCAAAATAACATTAACTGATATACTCATACATCAATGAACTCCAAGTAACTAAATGTTTTTTCATATTTGCAAATAACACAGTAACAAACGAACACAGTAACAAATTCATAATTTTCGTAATTTGCAAATAACAAGACCAAATTTTTTCATATTTGCAAATAACATCAATAAACGATTTTCGAGTTTTTTCATACATCAATACTCATACATCAATAAACGAACAAATTCAGATTTACAAATAACAAGTTTTTTCATAATTTTCGAGTTTTTTCATGAATATCTTGCAAAACTTAAATGCTTAACAAATTAAAAGGAGAAAAAATACCTTAATGTCGTGGGTTTTGAAGATGAACAAGACCAAATTTCGTGGGTTTATGAACCAAGAAGATGAAGAACAAGTTTGAAGAAACACTCAATCACTCAGTTTTTTCGAGTGTTTTTCAATAATGGTGGGTTTGAAATGATTTTATGTTTTTTAGAAGAAGATGAAGATGAAGAATGAAATGTTGAATGGCGAAAATGGTGCGTTTATTGCTTGAGTCGAGGTTTTTCAATGGGTTTGTGAGAAGAGAATGGCGAAATGAAAAGAGAATGGCGGGCTTTATTTGCTATACTTGTATTTTGAGAAGTTGAAGAAGCGTGCTATGTACATTTCAATGGGTTTATTGCTGCGGTCACAAGCCAACCGCAGCAAATAAATGCTTTCTTTTTTAATTTCTTGCTGAATTTGAACGGTTACTTTTCGTTATTTGCTGCGGGCCCTAGCCAACCGCAGCAATTAAGGCTTTTTTTTTAATTTTGATGAAATTGAACGGTTATTTAAGGTTATTTGCTGCGGGCCCTAGCCAACCGCAGCAATAAATGCTTTTTTTTTTAATTTTGCTATTTGTTAATGGTAGAATGGGGTATTTGCTGCGGTCAATCAACAAAAACCGCAGCAATTAGTTTTTTTTTTTTTCCAAATCTTTTTCCCATTTATTGCTGCGAATATACTAAAACCGCAGCAAATGTTGAGCAGCAAATACGTTTTTTTCCACTAGTGTAAGATGAAAATTTGTTTAAAGGATGACTCTTTTACTCTAGACTACAAAACAATGGTGATAAAAAAGTATGGTTTGTACTTTCTGGTTTGAACTCGTTGGAACTCGTCGAAACTCGCCCGTAACAAACTATAAATTTCGATTTAACATGGTCTAAATCAGCGTTAATAGTGGAGATGCACTGCATTTCCTTACACAATTATAATTCGCAAGATTTTAGAACAATTGCATGAAAATTTGAGTCAACTCGACTAAGTTTTGATACCTATGTTTTGATTAAAATTGCTGCTAATTTAAGAAAAATGTATCTTTTCCCCAAGCCAATGTATAAAATTTACCGAGTCAAATATTTTTTAGTCAGAAGAATGGCTTGATTCCATGGATATTAAATTTATGAGGAAAAACAACTCGATGTTTTTTGGGACTTTGAAACATGATTTTTCCAAAAGTATCCAAATCTCTTTATAATCAATTTGGTAATTCAGTTAAACATTTATCAATAATATATATATATATATATATATATATATATATATATATATATATATATATATATATATATATATATATATATATATATATATATATATATATATATATATATATATATATAATTCTATGGTTAAATTTCAGGGATTATTATTATTATGACTGTTAAAGCCATGTACATCAATTTGAATTCTGGGTTTCCATTCAATTGGATTTCTTCTTCCTTTATTTTTTTTTTTTTGCTTTTTGATTGTTGTAGGCTGTAGCATTTTTCTCTTTACAAAATTGGGTTTTTTATTTAGTTTTTATATATTTTTGTAAGTTGTTGATTTTGAATTTTTTCTTTTGATTATTACCCTTTTATTTTAATGCATAAGTTTTATAGGCTATACTATCATTCTCAAAAGCACAAATGGTGTATTAACATTAATTTCTAGAGGTTTGCAGTACTTTGTTGTCTATCACTTATTAGTAGTAACTTATTAATTGCAATTTGTAAGGAGTTAAATCATATACTTCATTTACATTATTAAGGGGTTAAAAGTTAAATCATATACTTCTACTAGAAGTGTCAAAGATTCTTAATGTTAATAATAATTTATACAATTTGTAAGTACTTATTAATTGCAAAATACTCCCATGTATCCTAAGTGACAAATATTTTTTTTGTGGGAAGACAAAAAATGTCTAATTAACTTAGTATTCAAGAGTCCAGAAAACGTGCAAAGGAGAATGTGGATAAAGATAAGAAAGTTGTTATGGCGGTTGTAGGTTTTTTCATGACTGTTGTTGTGGCTTGGTTTGATTTGAGGTATGAAGTAAAGGAAATAACATGGAATCAACAAGAACGTATGAATAGACGAACAATTTGGATGGACACGTTGATGAATGATAAAATATGTAGGGAGCAATTACGTCTAGACAAACGTTGTTTAGAAAAATTGTGCAATATTTTACAATCCAAGGGTGGTTTAGTGACTACAAGATATGTTACAGTGAAAGAAATTGTTGCAATTTTTCTTCATGTTCTTGCACATGATTTGAAAAATAGAACAATACAAGCAACCTTTGCTCGTTCTGGAGAGACTATTAGTCGACACTTTCATGTAGTCCTTAAAGCACTACTCAAGCTTAGAAAGTATTATATAAAACCATGTAATAACCAGAGCAATTACACAAAGGATACAAAGTGGAATAGGTTTGAGGTAAGTTATAGTATTAAAAATAAATTGATGTCTTTACTTTCTTAGGAGGTTTAATTTGTAGTATTAACTAGCATAAACCATATTAGGGCATTGTTGGAGCTCTCGCTGGGACTCATATTAAAATGACTGTGCCTACAGAGGATCGAGCTCGCTACCGAGATAGAAAGGGGGACATTAGCACCAATGTTTTAGCTGCATGTGATTCAAATCTTCGTTTTACTTACGTTTTGCCTGGTTGGGAAGGTTCTGCTTCGGATCCACGCATTCTTCGTGATGCTCTTCAAAGGCCTAATGGTTTGAAGATTCCAAGAAGTAAGACTTTATATGTGTAACAACAACCTAATAATTTACACCAAATGTAAAATGAAATGCTAATATATGTATAATAATTATATAATGCAGATAAGTATTTTCTTGTGGATTTGGGATTTGCTAACGCTGAAGGTTTTCTAGCTCCTTATAGAGGTACGAGGTACCATTTGAATTTGTGGAGAGGCACCACTCCAAAAAATTACAAAGAGCTTTTTAATTTACAACATTCTTCAGCTCGAAACACAATTGAAAGGGCTTTTGGGTTATTGAAAAAGCGATGGAGTATACTTAGAGATCCAAGTTTTTATGATAAAAAGACTCAAATTAGAATTATCAACGCTTGTTTTATTCTTCATAACTTTTTGAGGGATGAAATTATGGATGAAACAAGTCTTATTAATGAGGTAGATGAAGATTTACTAAATATAGTGACAATTGATGAAGATGTAGAAGATGATTACATTATTAGTACGCAATCAAGTAATGAGTGGAAAGTGTTTAGAGATAATCTTGCTCAAAAGATGTTTGAAGAATATCAACTGCGAAGGAGACATGTTACTTGAGATTTTAGTTAGGAGATCTTTGTCCTAAATGTCTTAAATGCTTGTAGATATTAAGCTAGATTGGAAGTCTTATTACTCTCTTAAGTATTATTTGAAAGAACAACTTAATTATGTATTGTTATTTGCACTAAAGCCTTTAAAGTAGGTTGTTTTGTTGGGTACATGAATACTTGTTTAAAATCATATGGCTTCCTTATTTGCACTGCTACTCGTAATTGTTCATATGTAATTATTTCACTGCATATTCTGTAATTTGTCTTTATATTGTTGAGGACATGCTTGTTAATGTTGATTGCCTTTGCTGAGACATACTTTTAGCATTCATCATGAAGAGATCCGAAAAAGAGCCAATGGTACCACAAAAACAACCAAAACGATCTTATCTTACTTGGAACCAACAAATGGATGCTATACTTATCTCCACTTTGTTTGAGCAAATCAGTGAAGGAAATAAGGGCGATGGAGAATTCAAACCACAAGCATATCAAGCTGTTGCTGATAACCTAAGGAGCCAATTGGGTTTATTGGCTACCACTGAACATGTAAAGAATCGAATCAATGTATGGAAGAAACATCATTCAGTTATCACAGATATTCGCACTTACACCAAGTTTAAGTGGGATAATGATAAGAAGATGCTTATTATCCCAATTGAAGACCACGAGGAATGGAGTGCCTATTGTAAGGTACAATCTCATAAATTGACTTCATCTAAATATTTGCTAGTAATGTTCTTAATTAGTTTCAATTTCATATTATCATCTATTAAAATTCTCCACCTTATTTTCAGTCTTTGCTTGTCTTTGCCTTTTGTATTATTTTCGGCCCTTGATTTTTATATTATTGTCAGTGCTTGTGGTACTTTTTATAGTAAATAAATAGAAGTATAAATAACTTGTATTTTTGATCTTTATAATATTTATCTAGTAATTTTTTTAAATAGGTCAATCCCGTGGCGTCTGCTTATAGAAATAAGAATATCGATCATTGGGATGAAATATGCACACTATTTGCCATGTATAGAGCTACGGGTCAAGAAGCTGAGCAACATGAAGAATCTGTGGCGGCTATGGAGAAAGAAAATGAAACTTGCAGTGCATCTGAGGCAAACTCTGCATCATCTAACAAGAGGTCAAAGAAAGATTCTATCGTGGATGCTATTTATAGATTTACAGAGTCGTTTGAAAACTATCTACAATCAAACAAACTTCCACCTAAGCCCGATTCCAAAGAGGTTTATGATGTTGTTTCAAAGGTTGCCGGACTAGATCGACATGAAGTCTTGAAGGCAACAAAGCTGTTTTTGAAGGATACAGAAGAGTTTGTTATGTTAAAGGAACTACCAGAAAATGAGAAATTAGACTGGGTGTTACTATGTCTTAACTCTTGAGTAGTTTTTTTTAGATTTTATTTTTGTTTATATGGACAGTTTGGATGTGTTTAGAGTGGTATTGACTATATTTTTCCAAAAAAGATTTTGAACTATTATGTTTGATTAAATGTTACTATTGAATTCAAGAATTGTAATTCTTCATTTTTGCCAAACAATATTAGAATTTGAAACTTAGAAATTGAAAATCTCATTGATTCCAAACAAATTTTAGGATTTGTAATTATGAAATTGTAAATTCTAAGATTTTCCAAACAATAAATTTCAAATTGAAATTCAAAATTTAGAAATTCAAAATTGAATTCTGAATTTTCAATTCAATTCTTGGTTTCCAAACACTTTCCAATATTAATTTTGTACCAAAAAAATCTAAGGATGTGAAGTAAGACTAGATATTTTTTGTACAGCCTGCAACATCCAAATAGCATTGATACCATTCTGCCACGGATGGTGGTAAGTCACACGTGGAACGATGTAGTAAATTTGGTTCATCATCTGACACCGTAGAAAAACTAAGCTTATTTATTGGCTTATTTTTGTCTACCTCTCCTTAGTCTTACTTCATTATTATTATTATCCAAACCAATCCAAAAGATTTTGTATGAGATTGCATCATTATGCTTATATATTTATTTAGCGTATATGATAAAAAAAAATTTTAATTAATTATTTCAGTATTATAATTATTATAAAATTATAAATTATTATTTTAAAACAGTAAATATACATTAATTCAGTCTAATAAAAATAGGCATCTATCATTCTATATTCTGTACTCAACTTGCACCCTCAAATAAGCTTTATTAATAATTGATTATCACCTTTATAAACAATAAATTTAAACAACTTGTTTTCTTTTAAACAATAGTCGATTTTTTGGTAAAGTAAGATTAAAATAAAATCGTATAAATAATATAAAAAAATAAATAAAATACATGAAATCGTGCAAACATTTTTGTAAATAGAAACGTAAAAAAATTATTAAAACATTTCAAACTACCAAATATAACAAAATTTAAATCAACAAATATGTCCTAACCTTGTGTATTTTTGAAAAACTAAGGTCAGAATCATGTGAGTTAACCTAGCTTATGTTTGAAGGTGTCCTTCAAAAGGTCAAATTTGGAATCAAAAATAAAAATCCCATCTCAAAAGAGTTTTATAGAGCGAGTAAGAAGGAAGAGACCCCATTTATAAGGGGGTAAATATCGAATAGTTCATGGTAAACAATATTTTTTATTTTTTTCTTTTTTTTTAAAAATTTTTTTTTATCGTTGAAAGTAATGATGGTCATTAATCGGTAATTGGTGGATTCCGACCTAGAATTAAACTTTTTGGTTCTAGCCTTCTAGGGTCCCAGGATGAGCCTTAATTTATTAATACATATTAATTTTTTTTAAAAAAGTTTCATTAGTATTGAAATGGTTCTATAAGTCATGTATAAGTCTAAACTGAATGCTAATAAATGTAAATTTAAAGTGCAAAAAATACTCCTATAATATCACAGATGACTCGTTTGTTTGTCGATATTAAAGTACAGGAATGATAGTGATAATTTTATGTATTACTAGTATACAAACTCATGTAATGCACGAAGTTTGTTAGTATGAAAATACCTTTAAATATAATATAAATTTTATGCAATTTCATATTAATAATTTATAGGAAAATTTCTTCATAAGTTTTATTTTTATACTTGTTCTATTTTAATCATCTTATTTCCAGTCCAAAATTCATTCAAATTTATAATCATTTAGAAATAAATATTAGATGGCAATGAAAATTTAGAACAAAAAAATATTTTTATGATCAAAATTTTATCACCATAAAAATAATATGATATAATATTTATTACAAATTTACATTTTAATTTATTATTATTAGAATTATTTAATATCAATAATCAAATAAATCGAAAAAGTATACCCGTCAATTATGATGGCCAAAAAAGTATACCCCTACTTAACGAATACAAACAATTCTCCTTTATTGTTTTGATGATAAAATCACAAAATACAGATAACCCCTGTAGGCTCTATTTGTGTCCTCTATATAAAAATATCTTCCTGTGTCTTTAGGTCTCTTATCCAATTTTATCTACTTTGCTTGATTAATTTTAGTTGGTGGTTTCTTTAAATCCCTCCTTTTCCACTTTTTGACTTTCATTTTTAAAATTGTTGCAATCTTACTCCTTCAAAAATATCCCTATTTCTGTTCTTATTATAATGGACCCCTCAAATTTTCAGAATCTCTAAACATTAATACACTTACTGAATGATCTAACATCCACCCATTTCAGATTTAGGATTTTTGGGAATTGGGTTGTTTTTTTAACAGGTAATTAATTGATTGTTGAGCTCTTAAGTAGAAGAATATCAAACTTTCCAGATTCCTTCATCGCCTACTTTTTTTACAGGTTGGATACTCGAATCTGAACATTTTTTCTTAAAATTGTACTATGATTTATGTGACTTTGATGTGTAACATCATATAAATAATCTGATATGCTTTTGTTTTTTTTTTCGGGTGTTTTGCAGTTTTGCTGTATATGCTTTTGTGTGTTTCTTTTTTCATTTTGATTATGATTATATGTCATGGGAAAGTTAAAATTTTTGAAACATATTACATGTAGCTTGCACTATTTTGTGGTTTATATGTATGGTTATACTTAGTTTTGCTTGCTTATTATCACTGGAAAAGGTTGAACTATAGTGAAAAGATTGAAGTTTTTGACTTAGTTTTAAGGGGAATTTCATTATGGGATTTCTGAAGTAGTGATTTAGATACTCCTAAAATAGAGGTCTTTTCTTGCATATATAAGTAGGATTCATCATCGTTGATGAATTTAATGTTCCTAATACTAGCTTAATCATAATGGGTAATAGTAAAATAACATTAGGTTGTGTTTTGGAACAAATATTTTATTTTAAATTCTAGATTTCAATTATAAATTCATTAAAGAAGAATTTAAGAATGACAAGGTAAGGGAAGTTATTCTCATATCCTTATCTTTAACCATTTTTAAGACATTGATGGATTTGACTTAAATTCAAATTTAAAAACTTTTTATTTGCCAAAACACTAAATTTGAATCAAATCCACATTTTCAAATGAAATCAACATTTCCAAACATAGTATTAATTCATTTATTTTTCTTATATAAGTATTTAAAGTTGCTCGAATGTTTGCAATCAAGAGTCAATTGGAAATATCTCTTTATTTTTACAAGGATGAGGTTGTATGGACATCTGATCTCTAAATTTTGCCTGTGTCGGAGGTACTTGTCCATTGATGAGGACAAGATCTAGTAATAGTTCAATCATGCTCAATTTTGGGTTACTTGTAAGTGTTAATTATCACCTTGTGTATGCAAAATTATGGCTTTTGTGGTCACTCCTTGTTTTTGGAAAATTGATTGTTATGGTTTTGTTGTTGGGATTAGATCAGGAAATGGGGTCATTGCAAGGACCTGTTGTTTGTCCGTCGATTCGTGCAAAGCAGGTGGTTGTTTACCAAGTACCCATTAATAATGCTTTGATGAAGAGTGCTATGATCAAAAGTACATTTTGGGGCTATAATCACTTGCGACAACGAACTTCTAAAACTGGATTGCTTGCTCGCCCAATGAATATCCAAAGGCGTGGTACTGTTCAATGTACCTACAGTTCGTCCTCTAACGGAAGTGGTAGCAGAGCAGAAAACTTTAAGGAGAATGATGAGGATTTTGTCAACTCCAGTGTTATTGAAGCTGGTAGGATTCTCTTTGATTACCATTGCATGAGATTGAATATGCTGAACTAACAATGTATGGCATATAATTTTTATCGTATCATTTAGTTTCATGCTCATCGGACACTGATCAATGTATGGTATATAAGTTTATCCAATTAGTTTTCGTGCTCACCGATTCTTATCAATAAATCTTATGTCTATAGTAACTAACAGTGTCCTTTTGTTGTTCAGATGTGTCAAGGAACCAACTAAGCCAAAAGCTTAGGCTGATGGTTGAGGCCCCAGGATATGTTATATACTCTACTACGCCCTCTCACTCGAGAGTACTATGGGCTAGAAGTGTGTATGAAGTACAAACTATCCTCAAACCTGACACTGAATCTTCCACTTTGAATGAGGGGTGGTTGAGATTCGAATCTGTGACCTCTTGTCACGTTGGCTTTTGATACCATGTCAAGGAACCAACTCAACCAAAAGCTTAGGTTGATGGTTGAGGCCCCAAGATATGTTATATACTCTAATTTCATATGTGATATGACCAATCATGTTGGATGTCAATAGTTCTTTGTATGAGGAATACTTGTCTATTAATTCTCCATTATATTCCGTCTCTTTTTATGTTGAAGAACTGAGATGTTTAGAATCTATGTCAACTTGGGGCGCACTTTCCTTCTTTAACCAAGTCTAATCTTTCACGCCCTTAGAATGGTGAAAGTCTAATGTCTACATTGACATAGTTGAATAAAAGTTTAATGTCCATTTTACATACTTCTGTAATCAGTATTGATTGCTTTAAATGGTTTTGATGCTTAGTAAACAAATGCTGGCCGTTTTTAGACTTGCACACATTGTGGACTCCTTGAGTTTACTACATGTATTATTTTGAGCACACTGATAATCAATCATTTTATATTTGTTTATTGTAGTTGAGGTGAAAAGTGGTACAGATGGTTTCACAATTAAGATGAGAGATGGCAGGTTCTTAAAATGTGTTCATAACAGCCCTCAAGGCGGTCACCTGCCAGATTATGCACCACATCCGGCAATTGTCCTTAAGATGGAAGATGGAACTGGGCTTCTTCTACCAATAATCGTTTGTACGTACATGGACTTCACAAATCTGTGCCTCCTCTGAATTTGGCCAAAATTCATTTTATAACTGTCTGTTGATATTTTCTTGCAGTGGAGATGCCTAGTGTGTTGCTGATGGCTGCTATTCGTAACGTACATATTGTATGTGAATAATCTAATTTTCTTGTAAATTTGTTTTAGCTAATTGCCTATGACGTCCATAGACGATAGATACGATAGACATTAAATTCTGATACATACATGTTTTGATGAAATATGCAGGCTAGGCCAACAATGTATCAGGTTATAAAGGATATGATTGAGAGGATGGGATATACAGTAAGTGGATGAAAACAATTTCCCTTCCCCTATAGTTCTTTGGTGGAAAGTAGAATTTTTTTTACCCCCCATAAAGCACATCTTACTCGGGTACACTTTTGCAGGTCAAACTTGTGCGTGTAACTAAGAGAGTCCATGAAGCATATTTTGCTCAGATATATCTTAAAAAGGCATGTATTTTGTGCATGTTTCTGATTTCTTGATCTTTAAAGTTTTTCATGTGAAGAACAATGGAATAGTTGTGTAATGATGTATTTATTCCTTATCATATGTTTTTATAGGCTGATAATGAAGATGAATGTATCAGCTTTGACTTACGTCCTTCAGATGCAATCAATATTGCTGTAAGATGCAAGGTACATTAAGTTTTCATCCTTTAGGATCTTTTGTCGATACTGAGTTTTGAAGTTTATCTCCTCATATCGTCTTTTGTGAAAATTTCTTGAATTCAGTGCAAGTTTCCAATTATGTTGTTTAGTTCAGATTTTGAATTTATGTATAGGTTGTTATTTTCTTATATTTGAGGTTGTGTTATGTTGAGATCTCAACTTGCCCTTAGATTATGGACTTCATGTACAATAGTCTCTATTGATCAACTCACCAAATGCCTAAATTTGTTGCGCCTTTGATCTGAACATATGATTTACTTCTTGCTAAATTTCTTTAAGTTGTTTCACATGCTCCCAAGTTTTGATTTAGTCGAAAATGTTATGATGTCTTTAGTGTTTATAAGTGTTTGTAAAGAGTAAAACCAGACCATTTTGCAGTGAATTCAAGCTAATAAAGATCAAGCAATGTAGAACAGTAGGGAAGAAACAAAGGATATTCGAATAAGGGATATGGGAGATAGAATCGACACAATTTGTGTGTTGCTTGCCTACATAACAGATCCCTTAAGGCATAATAGTAAAATGAAAAAAGCTTTATTACATCATTCTTTTGGCAGCGTATAGTTAGAAGGAAATCTCTTGGAACTTGCGCACAATTAATGGACTATATTGCTCCTTTATAGTTTATTAATTTCTACTATGTTCTTGAGCAAGACATGTAGCATAAACATAGAGCCATACTATGATTGGATAGATGCCATAACATCTATAAAATAACTTTATTAGCTTTTAAGCTTTGTTCTAATGCTTATGTGTGTCTACCCAGGTGCCTATACAAGTCAACAGGAATTTGGCTCATAGTGATGGAATGAAGGTTGTTGAATCTCCAAAGACGTCTGTGGGACCTGCATCAGATGTCTTGTCATTTACAGAATTGGATCAGTACGTTTCAATTCTCTTTTAAATTTAGCACTGCAACTGTGTGTCTGTACCACCCATGGCCCTCTCCATCAAAAAGTAGAAAGTGTTTTTCGCTTAAGTTTTTATAGCTGAAGGAAGCAGACATATGTTTGGAGTTAAAGATTGTTGGATCTGCTAACCCGATCAAATCGTGCTTCACTGGATACCATCATCCTCAACTTTTCCTGTCGTTGCTCTTTCAAGTTTCAACTATGCTCTACTATAACTTCTTCCCATCTCAAAGCCATATGCAAAACGCCCCTTAAATATCACAGTAAACGAGTATATCTTGGCACTTAGTGGTTTGATTCACGATAAAAGATCTAGATAGGGCTTAGGTAAAGAAGCTGGCTGCTGGTGGGGTGGGGTTGAAGGGTGATCATGGTGTGATGAAACCCGAGGTATTCAAGCCAAGAGGCTTGGAGCTTGGGACTTGGGAGAATGAGGAGGGAATTGGGGTGTTTCCATTCGGCAAAAGTGAAGAAATTTAAACAGTAAACCAACATGGAGAAATGAAACTTAGTTGAACAATTTTATTCCCCTTTGTTCCTCAACCAAACAAATCCTCAAATTATCCCGTTGAATGGTTCTTGTTGTGCACCAGGTGTTGAGGACGTCATGTGGCCATGCACTATATAACGGAGTATAACTTTGAATTTCGCATAAGCTGAAATGCAATTTTATCTAGGATGAGATGGCCTATTATGGATGCAAACATTATCTTGAATTTACCTACTTCCCCATTTTGAAATTTATATAAGCTTGAAATCGTTTGCTTAATCCTGTTTTGCAAATTTTATAGCCTTAGGACTTAGCAGTTGGGATAGTTTACATCTAATGTGAAGTTGACTTCTTTTGAGAAATCATTCATCACTCTCTCTTCATCTTTAGTCTCAACAATCTTGACACATGAATCAAGAAGTTCAGTATAGTAGGTTAAAGTGGTGGGATCATTTAAAAATATGAAAGAGAATATAAAGTGGTGGAGTCATGTCACAAAATAGGATTGAGGCAAAATCTGTGGGGCAGACTAAAATAGAAAATGGAGGTATGGGCAAAATTGAGAAGGACGGAGGGAGTAACAATTTATAAAGTTATTTATGTCCTACCAAAAGAAAATATTGGAGGCATTATTGAGGTATTTTGCATTGAAGTTATTGCACATGATGCATTTAGCAATTTTGTATTGTTTTATGATGCCAAAACAAGGAGTCGATGGGATGGCAACAAATTAAAAGAGATGTTGGTGGAACTTATGTAAGTGTATGATGTTATCTTAGTGTGTAATTTTTTTATTGAGGGATACTTGAGCATTGAATTGTTTCTTCTACTTGATGTGCACTGTGTTCTACCTATAGTTTATTCTGTGCAACTAAACAAAGCAAAGTGTTGTTATTTTAGTGCCACTTGATGCATAGAGTTCTTATTGATGCGAGATATTATTTGTTAACTTGTCTGAAACTTATCTATTATGTGGAGCTCAAACTGAAAAATTATATCTTTGGACTCTGATCCAGGCCTAGTGGTCAGCCATGTATAGAGACAACTGAATTCAACTTGTTGCGCAACATGCTTAATGCTGCTTGTGAGGAGCGCTACCAAGATGCGGGTATGATGATTTTAGGTTCTTTGTTTGTTTGTATTCAAAGCACCTCATACTCTCCATTACACCATGTTTTTTACTTCATCAAGTATTAAGGTTTATTGATGGCTTAAACTAAACCCGTCAAAATTGTCGATTGATCGGGTTTTGGATTGTGTCATTTTTGGTTGGAGCAATTTCGGATCAGGTCATTCGAGTCGGGTTGTTTTTTGGTTTCAATTGGTTTGAGTTAACCCTACGGCTCTTGATTTTCTTAAAAAAAAAATTTTTTGTCATTTTGTTTATAAAAAAAATATTATTTTTATTAATAAAATTTTTTTAAGGTTCGAACAAGGAAATTAGAGCTCAAAATAAAATTGACTTGAAGTTTTGTGAGTCCCAACCAAAAATTGATATCGTGTAACTAATTAAATCGATAAATTTGGGAAATGAGTCAAAACGGTTGGCTTTAGATTTTGTTCTGGCATTACCTAATTTTTTTTTTCTGGTTTTCTTAGGCTGGGCTAGTTTCGAATTACAAGTCAAAAATTTCTAATTATAACCATTTGGTTTTCTGGTAATATCATGTCGGATAAAAAATCAATAGGTTACTTAATATGAAGCGGATGTTAACCCTACATTGAATATAATTTACCTTGTACTTGGGGCGTATAACATTAAGAGGAAATACATTTATACCTTTTTAGATTTAGATTCACTACTCTCATTGTCCGAAGAAATAGCTCCAAGTATAAATGGGTGAAAATCAAGAAAACACGAGTAAAAGTGGTAAAAAGAGATCCCCTTCCTATTTATTCTAAGTGTCCCATTTCTTTATTGGGTCAAGTCACCTTAAATGTCTCATTTCTATTTTAGGTATGTTAATTTTACCGATTTACCCTTACTACACTTAACTTTTCCATACCTTTACACTTACTAACCCCACTTTATCCCTATCAAAATTTAAAAATACCACTCTTTTTCTTTCACATGTGGCTCAATTTGACCACCTAAAAAATAATGAAAAATCAAATGGGACGCATTGAGTAAATAGGAGGGAGTATAATTTTATGGGGAAGTGAGAGAAATGTGTAAATGAGATGAAAATATAGTTAAATGTGGATAAAAATTAAGATGGAGTGTGGTCATGGCCCAAAATAGAAATTGGGTAAGTTCAATTGGCAGACTTTAAAAGAAAATAGGGTTAATCCTTTGTGACAAAGACAGTACATATTTGAGTTGCCTTGGCTCTTAAATCAGCTCTGTATTTATGGTTTACTTATTGGTTTAGTCGGAATTATATTGCAAGCTTAATAAACCCTATTTGATTGTTTTCTATCATCTGCATGACAAATATACAAATGCTAATTGTCATGCTATTTGTTCTGTTCTGGCAGCGCAATGGAGGGACAAACTTACCCAATTTCGAGCTAAAAGGAACTGGGCTTGACAGGTGAATACTTTTTATACTAACTCTACTGTCATTGTCTTTAAGGCCATTCTCAGGAATTAAATTAAACCACACCAACTACAACTCATGCTCTTAGTGTTTACGTCTTCACTATACTAAACGAGTCTCGCTTTGTACTTTTACACTCAATTATAGCTTCGTTGAATTTGTTCCATTTTTCCTTTTTGGTTATCCTTTGATTTTGCCTCGTTTCGTTTTTTGTCAGCGTGTTTGCTACTCTCTTTCCATTTTCTCTACCTATTACTCCCTCTCAACATGCTACTGTCCATTATGGTAAGAAGCAAAGAAGGGACATGCGGCAATTTTAAAAGGATGGAGGGAGCATGAAACTTAAGAGTTAGGATGTGGCTTATTTAAACTAGAAATGTGGCCTATTATTAAGCATGTGCGATAGGCTAGATAAGGGTTGTGTCGTGCTTAAATAAAAACGGGCCAAGCCTTAAGAAATAGGAGTAGAAAATGGGCTCAAGTGGGTTGGGCTTTATTCAACACGGCCTAGCCCATATGTGATAGTATATGGTTATTAAAATCTGCTTCTCATTTTCTTTAGAAATTTAACCTTCATTTTGTCAAATTGATGAAGCTGAAACATATTGCTTAATAGTCTGAACCATATAATATAACATATACTATATGCTTCAAACTTGGACAATATTACCTTTGATAATTTGGTCAAATTCTGTACTTTTCTTATTTTTGTTCTTCCTTTGCTTGACAAAAAAGTCGTGCCAAGAAAAACTCGACCTTTTGTTTTCTAGTAACCATGCAATTTAGTGAATGTTGGGAGGGTTTTTGAGCATGAACCAGGTTTGTGATATTTCTGTGAGGAGTGATTAGAGAACACGATGAAACATTTTGAACAAAAAAAAAGGACGAAAGTAAGATATTTCATACCATAATCAGTGAAATTATTTTTCAAACGCAATTTGGTAGTGTAATCCTAAGTAGTCTAAACTATCATAATTCACAAATTGTTAAATGAAGTCTTTAAAAACTTAATGAAGGCTCGTTTAAGCCTTGAACCATTTAAAGCTTGGTCCATCCAAAACCCTCTAAATAAAGCGTCGGATAGGGGCTTAATGGGCCCCAGTCTGTTGCACACTTCTCCCTAATTATTAAAGGATAGAGATCGGAGGGATGATTTGATAAGAGTATGTGGGTTCCCTTGTGTGCCTATATATAGTTAAATTGGATGGAGAAGGAAAAGGGAAAGGGAAAGCGAGTGGGATCAGTTCCTTCATTGGAATAAAGGACTAGGAGAAGGAAAGAGAGTGATCCATTTCTCTTTTGAATAAACACTACGTTTCCAATATTGGATAAAGATTTGGAGGTGTATCCCTTATTCGATGGCATATTCTTTTATTTCAGATTATAATAGAAATTATTAATATAATTCGTTTAATCATGTGTACTTATTTATGTTAAGTTGCTACTAATGGTCATTTGAAGACAACCTCTTTGTTACCATTAACAAGGGGTAAGGTAGCTTACGTACAGGGGAGCCGTTTTATGGCGTTGTAGAAATGAAATGTTGGAAATATTTGGTGGGAAAATAGAGTTTATCTTTGTCTTCTAGTTCCTCTCACTTCTAGTTTTACTATTTGGACAAAGTAATCGCATGCATTCTTATTGTGATCAAGAAATTTTCAAGAAAAAATTCGTAATTTATCGAGGATCAATTCTTGCAGGAACAAAAATTGTACACTGTAGATAAATTAATGAAGCTGAAGATGTTGTTGATTTCTCAAGTGGAGCATCGGTTCTAGCATGCTTTGTTTACGTTGTAATTATATATGTTAAGTATGTGAATAGTAGTATAGATGATGAACGATTTTTTACTCTAATGCAAATGGAACTTACGAGCTAGCAATTAGCACTGTCCTTGTGCTGCAATGTCGACTTTAGTGCTGTGCATATGGGTTCTCGTATGAGCTCGATACTTGTATTTGCTCGGTGAATTATGCAGGACATAGTTTGCGTTGATGCGGGCTATGAAATTAGGGTAAATATCATTGTGTGTTATGCTTTGAAAATCAGTTAATGTTACCTTTAGTACACAATTTGCTCTTTCCTGATACCCTGTTGAAAAATGGTTCTTCTCTCTTCCGTCTGTTCTTCGACTTGTTGCGTGTCATTGGAAGTACATTACTCACATTCAAGCAATAAAGCACAACATTTTCCTACTCACTGCGGCGAATGTACTTAATTGCCTAGCCACCACGGTATGGGCTTTATAATCTCATATTTAACGTCATGTGGGGTAATATCTTTGATTGCAAAATTAGTGGTATATATCTACTCGAGTCCTATTTAAATGTAATATTAGGATTTTACACCACGTGATGCTAGATATAAATCATTAATATTCTTAATTACGTAAAAAGTTATAAAAAATTGATATTCAAAAATTATTTATTAAGGTAAATTTAATAAGATTCTGGTGTGGTATTTAAACAGTAAGCGTATAGTATATGTGCATCTAACGGGTCGATTTTGTTGGAAAATAATTCACATGTGATTTCATATCAAAGAATTAGATAGATTGACTAACATGTATACTTGATGTACTACTTCTCTATTAATTTTAGGATGAAATTTTATCGAGTTTGTATACAGTTGACTTTCATGAAAAATTTATTATGGTATCAGAGTAGATGGTTTCTGAACAACTGGAAAAAAGTATCGGTCTTTCACAAAGACAACTTGTGGGTTTGAAAAAAATGGGGTTCTCGTCAAATTAGAAAAATGATACTCACATATGAGGGAAAGTGTTGGAAAATAACTTACATATAATCTCACATCAAAGAATTAGAGATATATATATAGTGAAATTATTTGATCTCGGTATAGTGGACGTAGATATCACATTGATAGTAAATTATGTTAAATCTCTTGTGTCATTTTCTTATTGTTTACATTGAATTTTTAAATTATTTTATTATTGTTTATCGATTCTGCTTCCGCTGTCGCACAACAATAACTCATAACTCCATACGTATAAGAGTGAATATTGATTAAAGTCGTTTAGATGCGTGGCTAGAGAATGTTGATCGAGTAGGACAACGGGATTGACGAGGAACGCACGAAAGATTTAGTAAAAAGATTCTCAATCCAACGCTTCAACATCAATATTGTGTTGTCTATATAATTATAGGCTATAATTGTAGTTTGAAATATGGACCCCTTTAAATTTGGTGGATAAGTCATTTTCTGTCGAGTAGGGGGGAGTAAACTTTGGTTCTGTTCCGAACCTAGTCCAACTTGATCCGAGAAAAAAATAATTGATTCAATAAGAAAAAAATTAGATTGTGAATCTGTTTAAATACTTTGACTCTGGGTTCGAGTCAAATATTACAAAAACAATCAAATCCGACTTAATTTCAATTCCGACTCGATTATAATTCGACATTCAATTTTAACTTGTTCTAGTATTTGATTTTCTAGTTTATATTTGACAAATTTGTATTTTTAGGATAAATTAAATGTATAAATGTATCCATTTTGACTATTATTTATGTGTTTTTCATTGGTGATAGAGTTATTATTAGACCTCATCATAGAAGAATTTTTCTTGAGACTTAAACAATGTTAAAACTTTGTCGTGCATATTAGAAAGACATTTGTATGAGTTTGCTTTTAGTTATTAAGTAAAAAATTTAGGTAAATCGTAACATATTTGAGTTATTAAATTGAATTGACCGAACTATATTTATTTGTAAGTAGAACTTAGGCAAATCATAGGCTATTCAAAAAACATATCTACATACGGTTAAAATAACTTAATTTTTCAAAAAAAAAAAAATCATAAATTTCGAGCCGATGTAAAATCGAGAGACGAGTTGGAGGTAAAAAAATTTCGAAATTTTTTCAGATAAAAATAAGTAAATACATAATCTGATTCGAATTCTACCTATAGTCATCTCTATAGTAAAATGTTGACAAAATAAATAGTATTTGGCTATCTGCTATTCTCACTTTTGAAGATTATAATCCTGATTTTTTACATTTTCTATTGTTACGTACACAAAAGCAATGAATAAACAATGATCAATGATACGAGTAAAATTTTTTAAATTTATAAATTTGTATTGGAAAATTCAAAATTCGATACAGCTTTAAATTAAAGTAGAAGATATTCACCAAAATCAGAATGTGGTTTGTTAGCGTGGAAATCACTATCGTGGAATAGTCATATGGATTAGACTTAAACGATTCTAACTCCTGTGTGGCTTCATTCTATCCTCAATATATAAACCCCATAATTATGAAAATAAAAGATTTTGATAATATTTTCTCTGAAAAAATGCTTATGAGTTACTTTATCATGAATTTTTTTCACTATAAAATGTCACGATCATATCATAATAATTATTTGTATGTTACCGAATATTCATTTTTATTTTAAGTTTAGATCAATCATACTTTCATTAACCAATATTGATTATATTTATCACTCTATTCAATTATTTGTGCCCACGTTAAAATTTTAAGTTTAGATCAATCATATCTTTCATTAAGTAATATTAATCTTTATGGTTTGGAAAAAAAATTTATTTTAGTAATATGGTTGAATGTTCAAAAGCCTAAATTAATTGACGGTAAGAGATAATAAAATTCACTTTAAGTTTTTTACTTTGAAGTGTTTTTTATTTTAAAAACCAGTTTCACAAAACCTTGATAAATTATTCGATTTTGTATTCCAAATTAGGCTATTATGCACGCCCCTAGTGCTAACTTGGTGTTTTCTATTTGTGTTTTTTGAAGTTATGACTAATTTCCTACAAATAGTTAGTCGCAAATTTACGACTAAATTTTTGTATGAAATTAGTCGAAATTTCCGACTAAATTCCTACTAAATGATGCATTTAAAACTCCAACTGATTTACTACCAACAAAAAGTTAGTCGGAATTCTGACCAAAATTCCGACTGAAACAAAATTCCAACCTTTCTCTTCCACTATTTAAAACAGTCAGTATAGAGCTATATCGACTAAACTCCGACTATTTTGGACAGACGGTGTAGACCTGTTTCCTTGTAGTGATGTATCACAAGGATACTTACCTTGTTTATTACTAAGGGGTAGAGGTGTTCATTCGGGTGATCGGGTCGGTTTCGGATGGGTGTCATTCAGTTCAGTTGTATTTCAGATCGATTATTTTTCGGATGCGTGTTACGGCGGGTCACACTCGGGTCAGGTCGGTTAGTCACGATTCGATTGAAGATCAGTTATTTGAGCTATCGGGTTAGCATTGGTTCGGTGTCGGTTGAAGTTCGTGTCGAGTAGTCAATCGGTCTCGGAATGTCGTCGGTTAATAATTGGTTCGATTTTACCGGGTACAAATCGGGTTCGGGTATTATTTTCCAGTAGAATTCGGCTACTAATTACTATAGATCGAGTCAATATCAGATTAAGTTGTTAGACATTTTTTAATTGATGATAAGATTCCCCTTAGTTAAGGCAAAATAGTTAAAATGCAAATCAGTTAGTGATACTTTGTTACTTTTACTTGTTTGACTGTAAATTAAAATTAAAGTTTTATCATTTTTCATCTAAATTGATTAAAAATAATTAAATAAACATTGACCAATGATTATTAACTCTAAATATATGAAATCATGTATGTATAAAATTTAATTTATTAAAATTTCTATTACTTTATTAGATTAACAAATAAGATGATTGAATATGAGTCGATCATACCTCTATGTTAAAAATTGGTTCAGGTTTACAACATTTCGATTAAAAGTTCGTTCGGGTTAAGTCGATTTAGCCGGATCAAGTTCGGGTTTGAGCATGATTCGGGTCGGGTATGACTCGGGTCGATCACTATTAGGTTCGGGTAATCTTGGTTAACGGTTATATGTCGGTTTTAAAAATCGGTAGCAGTTCGGGTTTGATTTTACGATTTTCGGTCGTAAATCGATTCGGGCACAACTTTGGTTCGGATAATGTCGGTTCGATCAACCTAAAAAGGAAACATGTTTTCGGGTCGGTTAACTTTCGGTTTTGATTCGGATTTTCGAGTCCGATGACATTTGAACAGCTCTACTATATTTACATAGTTCGAATATTTAGAAAATAAGATAACATAATCAAATTGTGTGAATGATATTAAAAGAGAAAAAATACGTTAACTAATTTTAATAATAATGAAGAAAATATTATCATAAAAGAAAATTGGACAAATTTAAAAGAAAAAAAGAATATTATATATGTGTGTATATGTATATGTACACACACAAATTAAAACCATTACATGTTATTGTTCATCTTATTTTCAATTGAAATATTTATTAAATTTTTGGCATATCATTCTTTGTTTTCATTTTGTTTATTACAAAAAATACATAACGAATTTCTAAGAGTACATTGAACATCATTTGCTGTATAAAAAAATGTATAAAAAACAATATTTTTATTATAACTTAACAAAAATATCAAAAGTATCATTAATAAATTATAATATTGTTTTAAATAAAAATTTAAGATTAAAATTTCAAAATAATTAAATAATTAAATTTGTTATGTATTCTTTTTTTAGATAAATAATATTAAAATAAAGTATGATATGTCAAAAATTTAATAAATATTTCAATTGAAAATAAAATGAACAATAACATGTAATGGTTTTAATTTTACAAGAAAAAATGTTAGAATTTATGGAAAATTAAACAAAAATTTTGACAAGGAAACCCATTTAACAAAAAAAAAAATGAATTGAAAACATGTTTTTCTACAAAAAATTATTTTCACTTAAGTTTAGAGTTATAAGTCATCTCTTTGTAATTATAAAAAGTCCAAGTCACCTAAGTGAAATTTAGTTAAACCTCAGGGCACCTATGTGAAATTTACTTTTTTTTTTATTTTTTTAATTTTTGATTTGTCCTAAGAGTTTTGCTATATTTTTCTTTTTGGTTATGATACCAACTACAAACACTATTATATGGTTTTATATTCATCACAATTAGAGGTGTAGATTCAGATATATATTAAGATTGAAATATTTTTTGCTCAAATATTGTAAAATTAACACTCGTGAATATGTGAATAATATTGATCACTCGTTAATCCTACCTTACTAATCTTATACTAACATGAGACTTGAGAGTATATATTATATATAATAAAATATTCACGTTTCTTAATCCGTCTACTATCATATTAAGCATTCATTAATTGACTAATTATTGGATACAATCATGCAAATGCAGTGCATGTATGGAGTTCTTTTTAAGTCATCAAAAGGAGACCTTTTGATTTTCGTTAAGAAAAAACAATATATTTGCTTTATTTAGTGGATTGCACCTTTTTCACCAACCAAGTAAGGAATAAACATTACAATTTACAATGATATTATTTTTAGTTTTGTAAAAGCCTTAAAATTTTATGGCATATATACTTTATTATTAAGTAGAAATTCACGTTAAAATAATATGAATAATCTTAAATTTAAAGAATATTGTTAAAAAGTGTGAGTTAATAGAGTGAATACTAATACAAGATTAAACAACATTAAACTTATCTTTTATCATCTCTAAATCTAAACCTATAAGTTTAGACTTTATATGATATATTTAAGGAAAATTTATCCAAAATAATTTTATTTATTGTCCATCTGCTGAGAATAATCTCTACTATTGATTATTTCTAAATAATTCAACGTTTGTATATTATTTGCTGACAATATCTCTTTTCATATTTTAACCGGTTATTATAGGTATCTACCACCCAAGAGGAGTAAAGTTAAAACAATGAAAAGCATAAGGGGGAAGAAAAGTGAGTATAACGGCAAATAGGTACCTATAATAGCCGGTTAAAATGTGAAAAGGGGTGCCTTCAGCAAATAATATACAAAGGTTAGATTATTTAAAAATAATCAATTATAGGGATTATTCACAGCTAATGAGCAATAGGTGAGATTATTTTTGACAACTTTTCCTATATTTAATGTGATACTCCTACTAATTAAGGAAAATCCAAAAATTAATATTTAAGGGTGCCGTCAAATAAATCAGAAAATTTTCAAATTAAAGATCATTTGAAGAAAATATAAGAATCTTAGGTTGAATTGTTTTTAATTAAATTGCCAATTTGGAGTAAATTGATTAGCGTTCTAACAATAAGTCCTTAAATTTATTAGTATTATTGTATAAAACTAGCAATTTCAAGCTGTAAGATCATAATCATTTAGAAAAGTTTATTGGGGAGAAGATAAATGAATAATATACCTCTTCTTAATCAGTATAAATCAAATTTAATTAATATTTCTATAATTCAGTCATAACTTATAACTAAAATTAGTTACAATTCGTAAAAATCATCAGAAAATCAGGTGAACTAAATAATTAATGCCACATTTTTAATTAAGAACATGTATATAATTCAGGCCTATAATTAATTTAATTAAGAACATGTATATAATGCCACATTTTTAGGGGTTGAATAATTGTTATGATCATCCATTCTTGATCTTTTTAATGTTTTAAGAATAATTTAAACTCAAAAATTATAAATACATTTTATAACAAAAATAAAAAAAAATTTATAGCAAAATTCTATACATTAAAATGAATCTAATACTATATAGCTAGTATTATAATACCCTACAATTGGCATTATAATACACTGAACTAGTGTTTTAAATTACTGAAATTGTTATATTGTCATATCAAAGTTGAGCTGGTATGACAACATAGTTCAGTTGTTATTTTAATATATAATGGAGTTATAATTATAATCATATACAATTTATATTATATATTATCACTACATAATCGATTTTAATAATTTTGTAATTTGTTTATTATAGAGTTAACAAGAGCATTTATACAAACTGCAAATCCCATTTGTTTCTGAACAATGGGAAACAGGTGGTTCAACTGGTATCCATTCCTTGTTGCGCATTTTGGTCCTCTTAACATGTTGCAGTCTCTTCCCAATCATCCAAGCCACAACATCATCGCTATGTTGAAAATTATAATGCGAAATTTGGATGGGGTTTAGTTTGGTTTGGTGAATATTTGGTTTGTATTGGATAATTATGAGAGATACTACCTCTATTTATACAAGTAATAAGGACTAAAATAAGCAAACAAAATATTATGAAATATTAAATTTAAGGAAACTAAATCACAATAATATAAAATATAAGATATAATATTATACTAATATTCCACTTTCCTACACTCCCCCTCAAGTTTGGTCTTGGGATCATCGAGACCGAACTTGCCAAAAATAATCTTCAACGCTTTAGAGTCAATTGTCTTGAATAGGAAATCCGCTAATCGATCTTTTGATTTTATAAATGAAATTTTGATAATCTCTTCTACGAATTTTTCATAATTGATTTTCAACTTTTCGGATGAGATAAAAGGTCATGCAATAAAACGGGTTGGTTTATTTTATTATTTGGGTCAAAGACTTAGACTTTGGGTTTGTGGGTTTATAAGAAGGGGTATTTACTAAAATTTGGGAGGAAGATTTGAGCCGTGGGTCATGAATGAGTAATTTGGGTATGTTTTGTTTTTGAATATTTGGCTTTTGTCTTTTGTGTGTACAAAAGCAAGTATATAAAATGCTTCCTATTGCCCTAAATACATCACATTCTTTCTCAATTACCACTTTTCTTACTTTTCCTGAGATTTGAAATTCGCTTTCCCAAATTAATTCTCTACTATTAATGGCTCCTCCAAATTTGCTGTCTGAATTTCGGCCACTACTGTCTGAACTCCGGTGGTGGCTACTATTTTGCCCAGTATTTTTTGCCCCTCATTTTTCTTGTTTATTTCTCTGTTTCTCTCATTAGAATTAAGTCCTTTCTTCTCAATATTTTCGTCCTTTAACTTAGCATGAATTGTGGTGGTAGTAGAATCAGTGACACCTAGCAAATTACCCGTACATTTGTTGAGAATTTTTGAGTTTTCTTTTAAATCTTGGGTTTGGTTTGGTTTATCTGATTTTTGATTTTCTGAGGGATTAAATCCCGATAATGTCTTTTCTACCATACTTCTCCCCCTCGCGACCTCACGCTGAATGGTGCCATTCACGGGAGGTAGCGAAATTGGCTCGTATAGAGTATGAATCCAAGTCCATAATTCATGGGCAGTAGTAGTGAATGAAATAACAAGGTCAATAATGTCGAAGTTAATACATGCGAGAATCCATGACATAACCCTGCTATCATATTGTTTTCATTGTGGAGTTATGGTCGTCGGGGGAATGGCAAAGATATGATTGAGCATCCCCCGATCGCCAAGTTTAATTTCCATTTCTTTACACCACATGGTGTAATTTTGGTGGTTTAGTTTTTCAATTTGGATTGGTTGTTTAACTTTTTGGGTCATTTTCTGAAAAAGTTGGAACATTTGTTCCATTTGTGCCATGGAAATCATGGTCCTGGTTTGGTTTTGTTTTTGATTTGGTTTGGTTTAATTGGTTTTGTTTTGATTTGCTTTTTTTTGGATAGATTTTGGTCGATTATGATCAATGATAAAATACCGATAAAGTTTTTCCATCCAGGAAAACCTTACGGCGTTGATACCATGTAGAAAATCATAATGCGGAATTTGGATTGGGTTTAGTCTGGTGAATACTTGGTTTGTATTGAATAATAATGAGAGGTACTACCTTTATTTATACAAGTAATAAGGACTAAAATAAGGAAACAAAATAGTACGAAATGTTAAACTTATGGAAACTAAATCACAATAATATAAAATATAAAATATAATCTTATACTAATATTCCACTTTCCTACATTCCCCCTCAAGTTTGGTTTTGGGATCACCGAGATCAAACTTTCCAAAAATAATCTTGGTGTTTACCCCAAGGGCGAGGATGATTAAACAATTGTTTATTCTTTATTCTGTTTTTATATACTGGCTCCTCTTCCTGATTTTAGGCTTGAGAGGTCGATTTATCCATGTATTACTGATGCATTAGCAATTAAAAACTTTGATTGGTGTTTATTCATTTTAGACAATCTTTGTGATGACGTTAACCGTGTCAACAGAAAATGGTTTGTCAAATTTGGAAACCGTATCTAATGAATATTCCTTTGATTAAAAATCTTTTTAAGTAACAACTACAAAACAAATTCGATTTAGAGAGATCCCAAGGTTTCTGAGAAGGGATCCTCGTTTCTGGAGGCCTTCCAATCACAACACGATACTATGATTGGTGTAAGAGTGGAGTTGCTACTGCTCAAGCTGAGGAGATCACTGAGGGTGAAATTTCTTCTCTTAATGTTGATAAGACCCCTATTGAGGGTTGTTCTGAAGAAAGATTTTTTAAATTACATTGAAGTTTATTTCAAAATATAATAAATGCTAATAACATATTAAACCCTTTATTTTACTCAAAGAACAATGTTTAAAATTGCAAAGCTTCTTTATTTATAGAGAGCACGTAAAAAACTCTAACTTAACTACCCATTGAGAATGAGGGCCGTCGTCGACCTCTTGACATTTGATTTCTTGAAAAACTTTCTTTAAGTAATTAAAGGTATGTCATAGCCTTAACCACCCGTCAAGGCCCCATGGCGACGAGTTGTCAACTTCTTACCAGATCCTTCCTTTTTTTAATTCGTGTTTATTATAAGCATAATCTTATCCCATGCTCTTAGATTTCATCAAAGTGAGACTATCCATCTATACCCTTGTGTCCAACACCTCTATTCCACACAAAGTGTCTCATTTAGTTTAATACACATGCTAATGTGCCTATTCAAATCACAATATCTCTAATTTAACATAATAATTAAAAATTATAAAGTTAATAGTAATAATCTTTGCAGTGCACCCCTATTTAACGTATCTAAATGTACTTGAGGTATCCTAAAATCCTACTTGAGTAAGCGTGCAGTTACATGAATTAGTTATTATTTTTTTAGTTAAGCTTTAATGGGTTGTAATAGAGATACTATATATGTAAATATTTTATTTGATGATTGTAATTACCTTTATAGCCCTTGAGATTAATCTTGTATAAATACTCTTCATTAATGAGAATATCTCAACAAAGACATTTCACTCTACTATGGTATCAGATTTTTTTGGGTTTTCTCCCATCCTGGTTGTCTACTGCTCATTCCTTGGCCATCATCTTCCTGTTGTCATTGCTCTTCCTCCATCACAACATTGCTTCTCCTTCTCTCTTTAATGGCTTCCAAAGATTCAATTCATCCCGCCACTTTGGTCATCAATATCAAGAATTGTATCCCATCACTTTTAATGAAGATGGTCATCAATACAACACATGGTCTACTCTCTTTCAAGTTCATTGTCGTGCTCACCTTGTTCTTGACCATATTGTTCCCGATGACAAAAATCCTTCATCTACGGACGCTTCTTGACAACGTCTTGATAACATCGTGCGCACTTGGATCTACGGTTTTATTTCTGTTGAACTTACTAAGTCCATTCTTGATCCTACCGACAAGGCCATAGACATGTGGAATCGTTTGGTTAACAAATTTCAAAATAACAAAACCACTCGAATCTTGACTCTTGAATTCCAATTTAAGTCTTTTCATCTATCTCGATTCTCTTCTGTTAAATCATATTGTTCTGAAATTAAAAATATTATTGATGGGTTATGTAATGTTAGTTCTTCGGACTCGGATAGTCGTCTCTCTTTACAAGTTCTCCATGGGCTTACCGAAGACTATCGTTCTTTTCGGTCCACTGTTCAACATATGAATCCACTTCTTGATTTTGACACAACTCGATCAATGATTGAATTGGAAGAGCAAACCCACAACAAAGAAACTCCTCCTAATGACACGACTCTCTTGGTTTCTGATTCCCTGCTTTCCAGGTCACCATCGTCGGACAGCCGCCAGTCATCTCACTCCGGCAACCATGGTCGCCGCAGCAATCATCGAGGAGGCAAAGGCTCTCGACAGTTGTCACTCGTCCATACAATCACAAACTAATAAGTATTCTAACTTTGGGCCACGTCATTCTAATGCCCAGTCAAGCAATTTTCCACAATGGGCTTATCCTCCTTGGGCCTACTGGACTGCCTCAAACTGGTCGTTGTCACCTTGCCCTCATTCAAGTGCGCCCTCATCTTCATGGAACTCACGCCCCCAACACTCCTTCTCCACGGCAGCCTAGTGTTCTTGGGCCTCAGCCAGTTCAGGCCCAAAATTTCTATATGGGCAACTTTCAGCCCCCTCTTATGGTCATGTACCTATCGACACTGATCAAGCGATGCATGCTCTTTCCTTTGCTCCCTCTGATGATCAATTTTACATAGACACCGGTGCTACTTCGCACATGACCAGCTCGGCGGGTATATTTTTGATTTCTGGTTTATCACCAAGTTTTGGTGTGTTTTTTGTATATTATTTCTGTGTAAAAATGTTCATGTGTAATGGCCACAACATATATATATGAGTTTCTAAAGTAACTGTAAAAAAACTGCTCCTAAACTACTCCTCATTAACAGCCACATTGTTCCACTAACTGCCATACTCCTAAACTGCCATACGCATACAAGTAACCGACTGAAATACATGGTTTAACACTCCCCCTCAAGTTGGGTAGTAGGGTCACCAACACCCAACTTGCGTAAGACTTCTTCAAAGAACTGAGTTCCAACTGCTTTCGTAAGAATGTCTGCTAGCTGATCTTTTGATTTTACATGTGGAAGCTTGATTATTTGGGCTTCTAATTTCTCCTTTATGAAATGTTTGTCCACTTCTACATGTTTCGTGCGATCATGTTGAACTGGATTTTCTGAGATGTTGATAGCCGCTTGATTATCGCAGTAGAACTCACAACTTTTTGTAGGGGTGAATCCCAGTTCAGTTAATAACTTTCTCAGCCACAGGACTTCGGTGATTCCCTTTGCCACACCTCTGAATTCAGCTTCTGCACTAGACATGGCAATTAACTTTTTCTTCTTACTCCTCCACGTGACTAGATTTCCTCCCACTAAAGTTAAGTATACTGATGTTAACTTCCTATCATCTCTATCTCCTGCCCAATCTGCATCTGTATATGCCACAAGATCAAGGTGACCATTTTTCTGATAAAGTACTCCCTTACCAGGGCACCCTTTGAGGTATCTGAGAATCCTATAAACTGCATCCATATGCTGAACCTGAGGCTTGTGCATGAACCGACTGACTACTCCTACTGCATATGCGATATCTGGCCTTGTGTGAGCTAAGTAGATTAACTTCCCTACCATGCGTTGATACTGCATGCGATCAGCTAACTTTCCTCCTTCAATCATCTGTAGTCCATGGTTCAGCATCATTGGTGTCTCGATAGGCTTGCAGTCCAGCATCCCTGTTTCAGTTAACAGGTCTAAAACATACTTCCTTTAGGATATGAAAATTCCTTTGTTCGATCTAAGAACTTCAATCCCTAGAAAGTACTTCAGCCTACCTAGGTCTTTCATCTCAAATTCTTGAAATAGTTTCCCTTTCAGAATTGCAATTTCGTCTCTATCATATCCGGTAATGATCATGTCATCGACATAAATTATCAGACATGTTGTTCTGCCTCCTCTTCGTTTAAGGAACAAGGTGTGGTCTGAATTGCTTTGCCTGTAGCCATATTTCTTCATTGCAGAGGTGAATCTTCCAAACCACGCTCTAGGGGATTGTTTTAACCCATACAATGCCTTCCTCAATCTGCACCCCTCGTTTTCTGAGAATCCTGATGTAAACCCTAGTGGGGCTTCCATGTACACTTCCTCCTGCAGCTCTCCATGTAAAAATGCATTTTTCACATCAAATTGATGAAGGGGCCAGTCTAAGTTTGCTGCAATGCTGAACAGAACTCGAATTGCATCAAGCTTAGCAACTGGAGAGAAGGTTTCTGAGTAATCAACCCCATACGTCTGAGTGTATCCTTTAGCCACCAATCGAGCTTTGTACCTTTCAATTGTGCCATCTGACTTGTATTTGATCGTGAATACCCATCTACATCCGACGACTTTCTTTTTATTTGGTAAGATGCATTTTTCCCATGTGCCATTCTTGTTAAGAGCGTTAATCTCTTCCTCCATCGCCTTTCTCCAATGTGTAGACATTAGGGCTTCTTCGACTGGGGTTAGGCTCTTGGTTGTATCTAAAGTTACCTTGAATGCTAAGGCACTCTGTGACTAATTTCCTGATCCGGAAAACTTCTCAATAGGATATCTCGAACGTTGTGCTTTATACTCAGGATGATATCTTCTTGGAAGGACCCCTCGAGTGGAGCGAGGAGGTAACATATATGATGTATCATGACCCCTTGCTTCAACTGTGTCTGTGACAATTTCCTCACTTGTCTCAACTATGTCTGTGTCAATTTCCTCAGTCAATGTATCAACTATCACATTATCACTGTTAGTTCTCGCTGAAATAACGTTATTAAGAGCTGTATGACTTACCTGATGGTCAGACAGGATTGGTAGCGATGGAGGAGTGGACAGAATATCTTGGTAAGGTGACTCTGTAGCATTGTCAACTTGTTCTTTTGGATCAAGGTTGGGCAACCACGGACTAACTAGCCAACTGAGACCGTCGTCGTCATGATACTTCTCCCCTTGACGACGAAGATGGTGATAGTAGTACTCGTGCTCAATGAACTCGCAATCTATGGTGGTATAGACTCTTCTAGTCGAGGGATCATAGCACCGATAACCCTTTTGATTGCGACCATATCCAATAAGAACACATTTCAACGCTCTAGGTTCAAATTTATTTCGTACCCTTGCTGGACAATGAACGAATACGGTGCACCCAAATATACGAGGAGGTAGAATATGCGTAGAGTGTATAGGGAAATGGGTTTGGAGGGTGGCAAGGGGTGTGTGGTATTGGAGACTCTTAGTGGGAAGTCTATTGGTAAGGTAATTAGCGGTAGCGATGGTTTCTGGCCAAAGATAAGTGGGAACACGAGAGTCAAGCATAATAGCACGGGTCATCTCAAGAAGTGTACGGTTTTTTCGTTCCGCCACGCCATTTTGCTGGGGTGTGTCAGAACAAGATGTTTGATGTATGAGGCCTTTTTGCTTAAAGAAAAGGTTCATGTTAGAATTGATATATTCTCTACCATTGTCAGTTCGGAGCATGCGAGGTTGGATTTGAAATTGGGTACAGATCATATTATAGAACTCAACGAACACATGAAAAACTTCACATTTTTGTCTAAGAAAATAAATCCAACTCATGCGGGTACAATCATCAATAAATGTAACAAAGTACGAAAAACCATGTAGTCCTACAACTGGAGCAGGGCCCCACACATCAGAATGAACAAGCATAAAGGGCACATCAACTTTATTCAAGCTATTAGAATACGAATGTTTGTGACTCTTTGCAAGAATGCACGTTTCACACTTAAACGCAGGTTTTAACCCTACAAAATTAGGAAAAAGTTTTTCTAAATACCCTACAGAAGGATGTCCCAGTCGTCGATGCCATAGTTGTCTTTCCTCTAATCCGCGAACAAGTGCCGCTTTGCCTTTCTGAGTCTCCTCTTCCAAGTAATACAGTCTATCTCTCTCAACACCACGCCTAATGATGTTTCCTGTCTGAACATCCTGCACAATACAGCACCCGGGTTTCATGAGAACCGTACAGTCAAGATCTCTCGTAAGTTGACTTACAGACGATAATTTATGTGACAGGTCAGGTACAAATAAACAATTTTTTAAAGTGAGGTTTTTTGTAAAAGAAATAGTTCCGGCTCCTCTCACTTTAATCCCTTCCCCATTCTCGGTTTTAATGATGTCTTTCCTAGGTATGTCATGAGTCAAAAAAATCAATCGGGTCAAATGACATTGTATCGGTAGCACCACAATCGAAGATCCAACCCCCTTAAAATAAGATGAAACATTAAAAGAGGATGAAAAGTTTTGAGTTGGGAGTACGGGTACACGTGACTCCCTTCCTTCTTTAAACACCCCTATTGCTCCCCTATTTAAAGTCTGTTGGGGAAGCCACTCCTCCTCATTCTCCCCTTCTAACCCTAAATCTGCGCCGTTTCTGAAGGAGAGAGGAACTCTCTCTTTGCTTCTTCTGGTACCTTCTTCATCTGGTTCCTTCATGGCTTCTCTGGTACGTTCTTGCCTTTCCCTTTCAGCTCCATCAATGGATGCTTGTCCCTCAGTACTCCACCCCATGGCCACCTATCCGGTCCGATTTTGCTCCAGAAAACGTACTGGTTTTCTTTCCCCCCTCTTTTTTGCATCTGGCCACCATTCCGGGTAGCCTATAAGTTTGAAACACTCGTTCTTTGTATGTCTTGTGCCTCCACAGTGGGTGCATTTGAGGTGTCTTTTGTCATCCTCACGTCGGTAATTCCTTCCTTTTGCCGAGAAAACTCCACCGGAGCCCGATGATTCCATATTTGATGAGGGCTCTGTTTTCATGATTCCACACCTCAATATTTCTCTTCTTATACTTGCATAGGCCTCCTCCACTGTAGGAAGTGGATCTAAAAGTAAGAGGTCACGTCTATCCTTGTCGAATGTCTGATGGATTCCTGCTAAGAATTGGTATAATCGATTTTTTTGGATTAAATGACTGTAAACAATGATGTCGTCTGGATCTTTCATTGGATTTGGTTGCCTTCTGTCGATTTCTTTCCACAACATGATTAGCTTGCTATAATATGTTTCAATTGTGTCGGTTCTCTGTTGCATTTTGTTGGCTTTGACTGTCAGGTCGAATATTTGCAGGCCGTCTCTCCCACTATTGTAGAGAGTTTCAATCCCTTGCCACAAAGCTTTGGCTATTGGGAAATCCAAATACTGATTCACTAAATCAGAATCTATATTCTCTAAGATCCATGAAATAACAATCGAGTCACGTTTGATCCACTGGCTGTACGCTGGGTCATTTGTGGAAGGAGGATCGTCTATGATGTGATTGAGACGATCTCGTCCACTGATGGCTAAGTGCATCAGCCTGGACCATTTTGTGTAATTTTGATTTGTTAATTTCTCTGAGATGGAGAGGGTATAGGTGTTGGTCACGGTTTCAGTGGGCGGTTGATTGGAGTTTAACTGTTTGAACAGTTGCAACAATTGCCCCATTGTGACCGGTTGATCTGGTGCTATGACAGTTCTTGATTCGTCTGCCATTTTTGGGTTTAAGGTATGTTAATGGTACATGATGAAGCTGCAAAAACGATTTAGAATCGTTGCAGCTCTGATACCATGATTTCTGGTTTATCACCAAGTTTTGGTGTGTTTTTTGTATATTATTTCTGTGTAAAAATGTTCATGTGTAATGGCCACAACATATATGCATGATTTTCTAAAGTAACTGTAAAAAAACTGCTCCTAAACTACTCCTCATTAACAGCCACATCGTTCCACTAACTGCCATACTCCTAAACTGCCATACGCATACAAGTAACCAACAGAAATACATGGTTTAACAATTTTCTACTTATTTTCCTTCCAAGCAATTATCTGGCAATAATATTCTTGTTGGCAATGGTATTTTAATTCCTGTTCATGGTCACGGGCACATGTCTTTATCTCCGTCTAATCTTTCCCTTCTTGTTAAAAATGTCTTACATGGACCTTCTGATAGGCGTCTCTCAAGATGATCTTTTTTAATCAAGATGATCTTAGTTACACAAACTACCAACTTACTTTCCTTCTATCGTCTCAATTTTCATAGAAGAGGACTTCGGCCTCTTTGCCCCGTTTCGTAAGGAAACTAACAGCAACCTCAATTTCCTTTGTTTTGACATTCTCATTTGTGGATGGAACTTTCTTGTTCTTCCTTTGAAAGACTGTAAAAAACGGAGCATCATCATTAATTCTTTCCATTGCTTAAACTTTAAATTACATCAAAAATAATATGCATAATTCAATAATAAATAAGGATATTCAGAAATCAAAATAATTTGAAAAAATTTAACTTCAAAACTAAAAAATCTTATTAAAACGATAATACCTTGGTAAGTTTAAGGGGAGTGGACTTTGAATTATGGAATGAAAAACCTAAAAACCTTTTGTTATGAAAATGGAGGATTAGAGAGCTATAGAGATAGAGGAATAAAATTTCATATCTTCAAAAGATGAAGATGAAAGGGTTGTCAAGAAGAAGGAGTAATTGCATTCAAGAGAGCGTGAGTTAAACACTTACTTGATTGTATATGAAATCACGCGTGTTTGGTTTCTTTTTTGCCTTATTATTTTTTTAAAATTTTTAAAAATTGTATCGGCCCAAATTGTTTGGTCTCTATAAGAGACGTTCTCAAGTAACAATTTGAGTACTTTTATTACCATTTCATTGTTTCACTTTTACTATATAGAAGAAAGATATGCAAATTTTTCATTTTATTTTAGCTAATGTAGTGTCATAATAATAGAAGTATTACTCACATCAAGAGGGATTGTTAAATTTCTTTATATGGAGATAGAGAGGTCATAGTCAAAAGCCACTTAAGAACTTAATTTTGATGACCTACTCTTGTGAGAGATCGTATCTTGGTGGACGATCTTAAAATAAGTAGCTCATATGCTATAAATGTATTAAGGAAAAGTTACAAAAGTACTACCTAATGTATACCACCTTGTGCTAAAAAACTACTTATTCTAATTTTTTGCAAAAAACTACCTTATATTATCTAAACGTATGCAAGACACTACCATGTAACAGAAAACGTTTGTTGACCGTCAAGTAGAGGTTTGACCAAACATGTATTTATCACGTGATGTTGCTAAATGTACCATTACCTCCATATTTCTAATTTCCTCTCCAATTTGCTGTTGTTCCCTCTATTCCCTTCTCTTATATTGACCACTATTATTGTCATATTTTGAAGCATGTTTCAGTCCTTTCTTCTTTCTACTCTCTCATCTGCTAATTTCTAAACTGCACAACCATTATCATCTTCAGTTAATCCATATTTGTCGCATTTACACCATTCTTTCATCTTCTTAAACAGGAAGTCCAAAAACTATAAGTGTGGTTGTGGTTTTCCTTTTGCAAAGGAGACTTCGTCGACTAAAGAGAATCCTAGAAGGAGGTTCAAGATATGCAAGTTTTTTGACCGGATACCAATTGGAGGGACTATAACCAGTTCTTTTGGCTAGATGAACCTGAAATGGTGCTTTGGCAGCAAAAGGAGGTAACAAATTCACTTGTTGAGGAGAAGAGACAATTGTCAACCGAAATAAAGATTTTGACTTTAAGGGTTTCTATTCTGGAACATGATAAGGAATATGAAATGAAGAAGATTAAGAAGAAAATGAGGAATGAGAGAAAGCATGGAATAAAAGTTGGACCATGGGGATTAGATATTAAGAGCTTTGTATTAAAGGTTTTTTTTTTTTTTTTTTTTTTTTTTTTTTTTTTTTGCAAAGTCACTGCTGCTATCAATTTATTGTTTCTTATTTGGAGCAATCGGTCTTGTAATTCTTAGTCACAAAAAACCACAAAAATATATAATTTAATGTTGATTGGCTTCATTATCTAATAAGTTGAATAACAGTAAGAAAAGTTTCTACAATTAAACCCGTAAAAGAAAAAAAATCAAAAATCAAGATTAAAGTCAAGTTCAATTAATTAAACTCTAAAAAACAATTAGGAATTGTAAGAAAAAAAAATATTCTTTTTTAGTTAATCATTTGAAATCAACAAGAATTTTCTTAACCACTCTCCTCCTTTTAGACATTATTAACAAATTAAAGAAGAGAATGAGTTGAAAATTATTTGTTTATGTGAATGGTGTAGTAAAACTAGAGAATTATTTCAAGTTCAGCAAGAAAAATTGATTTGTTTATGAACAAAATCATGCAAATTAAAGAAAAAGTATAGTAGAGAGATTAGAAATATTGAAGTTGTTTGTTTGATGCAATCAATAAATAAGAATTAATTTACCGGTAGATTCGAGAAGTAAATGCTAAATTGAAATCTTGATTGAATTGTTGCAGACACAAATAGTCTTCACGAACAATGAGAAGTAACAAGAATGAAGGGAAATAAAACATGGAGAAGAGAAAATTCGTCCATTAAATACATTAAGCTGCATCATGTTCAAAAAAATATGATAACTCAAACCTCAACTTGACGGTCAATAAATGTAAATTGTCACGTGCTAGTGTTTTCATATGTTTAGGTTAAATAAGGTAGTTTTTTGCAAACAAACTAGAACAAGTGTTTTTTTTGGTTATTCTTTTTTACAAAAGATGGTATACATTAGGTAATTATTTTGTAAATTTTCCTTGTATTAATTGAGGTATTCAATTCATGTTTGGCCATTTGGAAAATATTTTATGGTAAAACCATCTCACACAATAATTTGTGAATTTTAATATTCTCTCTTATTCATCTTAAGTTTCTCATTTACTTTATACACTCTATCCAATACACTTATTCAATATTTAATATATTTAATTATGTATAATTAAACATTACAAAAAATTGATATTAATAAACTTTACATTAAAACAAATTAAATAAAATTTCACATGACTATATTTAAACTTATATAATAATATTATAGAATAATAATAAAGTAAATAAGACATCTAGGGTGAATAGGAGAAGTATGAAACTACAATTAGTTATACTCCATGCTTTAATATATTTTTTTTAAAGAGCCATGTCAAAATATATTTAATCAATTATTTTAATTTTAATCAATTAAAAAGAAAAGGGGCGGGATAAAAGCTAAAGCAATGGAAAAAGCAAACGTGTCAATGAAAGGATTAGAAATGTGGGACCCACAAGCGTACGTGTCAGCATTAAAAACCAAACTAAAATGAAAAGGAAAGCCCGCGAAAGATAAAGCTTTCGTGCCACACAATTTTAGAAAGAGAAACACCCACTTGTCCACTTCTCTCTCTACCCTTTTCTCAACGACTTAATAAACCCTAATTTTTATCATTGGATAATATTAAATCAAATCAAATTTTACCGAAATTACAATTTATAAATATCTTCTACTCCCTAATTACCTATAATTTTATGATTTCAAATTGCAAATTCATTATTTATTCATGAAAAGAAAGTGTCTTTAATTCTTTTGAACTTTCTCATATACTCCATTTTCTTCAGCTTTTTCTGTTATCTCTCTTTTCTTCTCTCTAATAAGAATGGTTCTTTAATACTATTCTGCATTTATTAATTTTTTGAATTAGTGAAGTTAAAGAAGAGAATTAATCAATGGGAGAAATGAGATTTCTGAGGTGTTGCTTATGAAGTTAAGGATTAATGGAGTTAGGAAGGAATTCCAGTTTGTCTGGCCCACTTGACCTCTTTTCTCGTCCTTGTAAGTTTATTCTTTTCTTTCTTTCAGTCCCTAATTTTATCGTATCAATTTGGATTCTTTTCCTGATTTGTGTTTCGTGAAAACTTGGATGTTCTATTTTGAAATGAATGTGATTAATGGAATAATTTTAGTTATTTATTGATCAGAATTGGAAACTTTACTATGAGATGTGATCATAATATAACTGGTTATTATTGAGTTGATTGTTGTTTCTTTGCATATGATTTGGTGCCAATTTTGGGTTTATGACTTGCTTTGATTGTGTACCTTCAAATGTTCTCTTTAGGACGTTGATAGACTTTGGTTCAAACAGCATCATCCTGGTAGTATTGCAATTTGCAATGTAATCAGTGGTTAACCCTAGGGTGGGTTGAACACTCATATTGCTGCATTTGTACTGAACCAACTCGGCCACTATTTTTTTGTTATATGTATACATAATTTAATATTATTAGGGGTTTTAATCAAATGAACCAGGGCAGCGTGTAATGCTGATGATAGTTGGTATTTTTTTGGTTTTATTTGTTTTTTGAGAGATTGAAGTGATAGTTTTATTGAAGATAGATACCTTAGCGTATAGGTTATACTTAGAGAGTTGTTCAAAAACAGACTTGATACCCGGAATTTGCCCCTCCCTGTGACCAAACTTGATTTAGCCCGACTTCTAAAATGATTTACAAATATATAAAATACAATATGTACACAAAACCTAATTTCAAATAGACCCGAAACACATAATGCGAAACCAACCCAATGGCTCAAATGAAGACCTCTAGCTATACTGTATAGTTCTATTGTCAGATTTGATAATCAGACAGCAGTTCATATTAACTTGGGGGAAAGAGTTAAACAAGGATGCTTGTTTTTAAAAACCATTTACATTGTATTGCACTTTATCATTCCTTGTGTTCTATCATAAGGAAAAAAGGGGTTGCTGTTAGCACCTTTAGGATTAAGATACATTATATTGTTACGTATTGATCGGTGTCCTATCAGGATGATAGTTCTGATTGAAGCAGAAGTTTTTCGATGATTTTTCAAAAAACGCAAATAGAAGTTGTATTGCAAGTGTTTCTATTGTATTATAAATTTGTGTTCATGTCTATAGAGCTTCTTATATGGCGTTGCTCTCATTTTCTGGGCCATTAGCTTCTTATGTGCAGGGGTGTAACTTTCTAATTCCTTAGTGTTACCTAAATAACGAGGGGGCATATTTTTTAATTAATATGAGGGTCTGTGTTCCAAATTTGCTTTTGAGTGTATTAGAACAATCAGCAGGGACAAGAATAATAAAGCTTAGTTGGTGCTGAAAAATAGTCTTATTATTGTGAAAATGCAGTGCATATACAAGTGTGCAGGGATATGACGAAAGCCTGAAACTATGCAATTATGTTAGATTATGTTGTTGTGATTTTTTGGTTTTAGGGTATTCCTAATTGAATATACATGAGAGCACCGACTTACAATCATAGTGTAGCAGAACGGATTTCCATCTTAATTTGTGCTTACCACTATAGTGTACTCTGGCTAGCCTATTGAAGCAAATTGACAGAGTGGTTTAGTCTGTCAACTTTGGAGCCATGGTTTACCAAAGATGTTACAAATTCTTGGCAATCGCAGGTTTTGAAGGATCATCTAATCGTGAAAGACGAAAATCAGATGTTGATATATTAGAAGATGAAAGGAAGAAAAAGATGGGTCTGAAAAAGAGAGCGATTAATGCGTCAAGCAAAATTAGGCGTTCATTCAGCAAGAGAAAATCCAAGAGGAAGGTCGATGGAATAAAAACTTCCGTTTCTATTGAGGATGTGCGAGATGTTAAGGAAGTTCAGGCTGTTCAAGCATTTCGACAGGCACTGGCTGCAGATGAATTGCTTCCTGCTCGACATGATAATTATTACTCCTTGCTGAGGTAATTTGTATAAAGTTCATTATGGTGTTACAGGCTACAACATACAGTTTGGCTTTTTGTTCTCTTTGTTTGGTCAAGTGGCTATGCAATTGAGTTGCCTTGCCATTATGTAAAGTCATACCACGAATAAATGCTTATAGGAATTGCTTTGATCGTCGATTGAGTGCCAATGGACATTATCTTTATATATTTTAATATTTGGATTGCAGAGTTGATTAGATTTTTGAAACAGATTTAATAATGTGATAAGTAGTTTATTCCTGTAAATTCATACTTGCAGATTTTTGAAGGCAAGAAAGTTTGACATCGAGAAAGCAAAACAAATGTGGGCCAATATGCTTCAATGGAGAAAAGAATTTGGTACTGACACTCTCCTTGAGGTAATTGCTTTGATTGATTCATATTGACCTTATTTCCGCTTTTGTCAGCTGCTTCAATATTTTGGTGGCATGCATATTCTTTCTGTTATTTTGTCTAGCCCACTTAAAATTGTTGGCTTCCTGTTTGTTCTTTGTCAGGATTTCGAATACCAGGAGTTGGACGAGGTTTTAAAGTATTATCCCCAGGGATTCCATGGTGTGGACAAAGATGGGAGGCCCATCTACCTTTATCTTCTTGGAAAAGTTGATGCAGAGAAATTAATGCAAGTTACAACAATGGAACGATATCTCAAATATCACGCACAGGATTTTGAAAGGTGCTTTGCAATAAAATTTCCAGCTTGCTCCATTGCTGCAAAAAGACATATAGATTCAAGTACAACAATTTTGGATGTTCAAGGCTTGGTATATTGCCTATTCATTTTGTTTTCCATCGCTATTGTGCTGATCCTTTATCTGAATTCTTAGAATGCGCTGGTGAGACTGCATTTGACATAATCTTTTCTAATCTTTATCATCAGGGTTTTAAAAATCTAACAAAACCTGCTCGTGAACTGATAATGCGGCTACAAAAGATTGATAACGACAACTATCCTGAGGTGATGTGATAAATTAGTAACAAAAATCTAATATCTGATCTTTGCGTACCTGGATGTTTCTCATGCAATGCACTCCCTGCAGACTCTCTACCGAATGTTTATTATTAATGCTGGCAGTGGTTTCAGAATGCTCTGGAACACATTCAAGCCTGCTCTGGATGCCCAGACGACCTCTAAAATACATGTAAAATTTAGAGTACTTGAATTAACTTAGTAGCTAAGATCATTATTTACCTTTAGTCTAGTCATGAAAGCTTGAATTTTCTTTTTTTTTTTTTTTCTATGTTAGGTTTTAGGCCACAAATACCACAACAAATTGCTAGAGGTCATTGACAAAAGGTAATCTTGTGGGTTAACCAAGTTGGCTGAGTCTTTAGTTTTTGATCTTCTACTGAATAATACAAGACTTCTGTAACTAGCTTTGCTAAGTGTTTTGAACTTTGTGTTTACATATAGCCAATTGCCTGAATTTCTTGGTGGTACGTGTAACTGTGCTAATGAAGGAGGTTGTCTGAGGTCGGACAAGGGGCCGTGGAAAGACCCTGAAATCTTAAAGGTTGTTTCAAATGAGCATTCATGTCGTATTATTAATATGGCTGTAATGTGCGAATGTTCATTTTGTGCTTTTTCACTTATCTGTTGTGACTACATTGCTGGCAGATGATTCAATCTGGTGAGGCTGAAGTAGCTATATCAAACAGTGAAGGAAGAGTTATTGCTTACAACAAAATGGTATGATTGATTTCCTTAAGAGTACCTGCAGGTACTTGTTAGCTGTTGTTACTTTTATTGTTCTAATGCTACTTCTGTTTATTTGATTGACCAGACTAAACACAATGACACGTCAACTGCAGAATCTGGATCTGAATTTGAAGAGTTTTCTTCTCCGAAAGCACCTGCGGCTACTTTAGAGTTAAAATTGATGCCAGTCGATGAAGAAGTAAGCACTACTATTATTAGCACCTGGTCGATATACACTGATTTCTAAGATGTGAGAAGTTGAGGGAATTTTTTTTTATTGACTGATATGACTTGTTTCAGGGTAGGTTAACGAGAGACAGTGGATCTAATGGTGGTCCGCCTGTTGATGACGAACATGTTACTGTAGTTGTAAAGCATTTGGATGCTGGATCCCACGGAGGGACATCCACGGATCTATCTAATCCATCTAAAGGTCAGCATGTCACATCCTATATGTCAGGGTGCAAGTGTTCATATGTTTCTGGTGACATTTTTATAAGGTCTTCAGACCAGACATTATTTTGATTTGATGTAGTTACTTTGAGTAGTGTGTGTTTAAATGTGTTTCTGGAGGGAGAGCCGGAGAGGTGACATGTTGATATCACATTATTAGGAGGCTTTATATGTGTGCAGTGCCAAATTGTGAATGGATGAGTATGAAAGCAGGCTAAATTGGCTAAGTGAAGGCGTTTTGAGTTTTTTACCTGTGTGATCATATTGCAAAAACAAGGCCACATTACCGTAACGCGACCGTATTGTAAAGGTTTTTGTGTTACCGCGACCAAAATATAGGCCGCATTGACCGCAAAATCATCCGTATTGGCCGCAAAATAAATATTTTGCGACTGTTACTGAAACCATATTTTTGCACACTGTGATGTAACAATTTGTTGCCCAATCCAATAGGAAGTCATCTTTTCTTTGTTAGACTTTAAGTAGTAAGGATAAGTAAACAAATAGTTGGTACACTTGGTATGCCAAATGTATCAGAATTTAGGTTAGGTAGTAAGCGCCCCTCAGCAGTAGTGGATTTTGGTGCATAAGTTAGAGGAAACGAGAGCTATTATTTAAAATAAATTTTTTTTTTTTTTAAAAAAAAAAAAAAAACCCTTGGTGGGAGAAGATTTGAACCCCCAAACTTTTGTTCAGTAAGTAATAACTATAGTACTACAACATTTTGCTTTTCTATGATGATCCAAAAAATTTTAGGAGGCTACGCCCCTTTGGACCTCAACAAATATCCATCCCTGCTTTCATGGAAACATGCAGCTTTATCTGTCATGGTTGGGAAAGTGTCAGCCAGTGTCAACCGTACACAAATTTAGTGATTTGATAATGTGAAAAGGATACAAGTGAACTGTGCACTTTGATTTTATAGGATAACCTATTTCAGTTATTGAATTTTTACTAGAAATTTCTACACGGGCATATGGCCTTCAGGCTTTCGATGAAAGACAGTAACTTATAGTCACAGGAATGGCTGTGATCTCTATTCTCTACTGCCCAGGAATACTTATTCGTGGTGATCTGTGAGAACTGGGATTAATCATTCTGATTTTTTAGAACAATTTTCTGATCTCATTGTTTCTTGGTTTCAATTGTGCTTGTTTTTTAATATTCCTTTCTGATGTCATGAACTTGTTTCGGTATTTGTAATTTGTGTATACTTTTATGTATATATTTCTATGCTATGTAGCTTCCAGAACAGCTTCTTTTAATTGTACTTGCATTTCGTTATTTCATAATTTTCACTATTTTCTAATGACTTAATGCAGAGATGGTTACTCAACAATCTGCTTATTTGAGGCCAAGTTACTGTCGATATTTGGCCGTCTTTGTGACCTTTTTTGCTTTCTTGCAATCGGCAATAGTTAGTATCTCTCGAGGAGTTCCCAGTCTAATAATAAGCATTGTTCGCTGCCTTCCGTATCTGATTCTTTCACCAGATCTTAAAGGTTTTTATCGACAGCCATCCGAGCATCAGGAGTTTACAGATGCAGAATTCCGTTCAATTGTAATGAGAAAGCTTAGTGAACTTGAAGAAAAAGTAAATACCATGCAGACAAAACCGATGCAGATGCCTTCCGAAAAGGAGGAGTTGCTCAATGCTGCAATATACAGAGTGGACGCACTCGAAGCAGAATTGATTACTACTAAAAAGGTTGCTTTTGTTGCCTTTCTCTTGTACTATCCTGCTTTACTTTTGATCATTCAAGTTTTCTTGGGTTAGAATTAGCAGTGTAAGGGTAAAGAACACTCTTGTTCACCAGAAGAAGTGCCACATTTCTGTGTCATACATTACTTCCCTCCCCTGCTCGTCCTCGATCTCTCTTTTTTCATTTACGAGACATTTTTAGCGTAAGAATCAATAAAGTTAATGAAGATTGTAAGATTGATGAAATGCATATTCATAGATATGAATTTTAGATAAAAAAAAGTTTCCTTCAAAACATTCATGTATTTGTGGTTGTTGAATAAGCAGGCATTGCATGAAGCCTTGATGAGGCAGGAAGACTTTCTTGCGTATACCGACTCACAAGAATCAACTAAATTCAGGGTAAATAATCACCATCTGAAAGTACAAAACATTGCTCTATTTCAATGGGAAATGTGAATCATGCACTCCCGAGTCCTGACGCATTCATTTTTTTTGCTGCAGAGGAGAAAATTCTGCTGTTGAAGTGTGATTGCTGCGGTCGAGGAGTGATTTTCCATATATTTGAATCTTTTTTTATGGCGACTGTTGGCTTGTTAGGGGATAGAATTTTGTATCAGTACAGAATCATCATGTATTTGTGTACAGTTGTGTGATATGATGCAGATTTCAATCTTCTTCCAAGGTTAAATACCTTGGAGGGAAAATAAATGAAGAAAAGGGGAAAAGGGTTTTGTATGCGATTTTCTTGTTCATGTCATGGTCTAGTTCCTTCTCGGTTGAGCATCCTGCGGAGATTTTTGGTTTCCCGGTCAACAGTGGATGTTTCCAATCTGAACAGAGCCCATGGCCACTGAAACCACCATGACGACCCTCCCCAACCCTTCAAAATTGAGTCCATGACCAGGGGCGAAGCCAAGATTTTAAATTTGGGGGGTTAAATTATCGACATATTAGAAAATTATTTATTATATAAGGTGTTCAAAACTAACATGATGATCCGAAATTTACACGACATTGTAACTAAATTCGATTTGACATGATTTACAATTATTTAAAAATAATATGGACAAAAAGTTCGATTTCAAATTCACCTAAAACACTTAACCCGAAATTAACAATGATCCGTACAAACCATTAAACACTAGTTAGGCTATAAAAAAAATATTAAAATCATATAGACTAAAATAAACATGAATCATTGAAAAAGTTATATTTATCAAATAGAGTTAAAGTTTCCTATAATTATTATTTTGAAAAAAACTAAGTGTTTTTTGACTACATATATTTGCCTAAAAATATTAAAATTAGAATCGAAAAAAAGTAAACACACTAAAAGGATGAATGTGAAATATAAAAGATAGATAGTAATGACATTATATATAAATTTATCAGTCTATAAAATTAATAGTTTAAATTAGGGTTTGATCTCTAAACCTTAGATTACAAATATGTTAGTTCAACCATTAAGCTATAGTAATTTTTATTATATTTTTACTCTCTTGAAACTATATATCATATTAGTAAGGGGAGCCAAAGTCAAATTTACAAGAGATCACATTTTCGGCAAGGGGGGCCGGGCCTCCCAGCTCCCATGTAGCTTCGCCCATGCCCATGACCAATAAAAAATCTACAGTATATTTCACTATTTGCAGTCATCAGTCCTAAACAATGATCAAAGATTAGACATGCTCAGCAGTAGTAGTAAAAGTTACACAGCCTATTGAACCACATTCCCACCAGCAATATTCAGTTGAATCTGCTTAACATAATCAAGCTCAGCTTGATGCAGATTGCGGACGTAAGTAATAAAACAAAACTGTACATTATTTTCCACCATTTTAATGGACGAGAACAATGGACTGAACATCGATAAATCAATTCGAGGAATGAAAGTGTCACATTCGACATTTGCCTCTACCTCAGTCAAGTGAATCGCCTCACAACCAGGACCGTTCAGTGCTTCCCTAACAGATAATAACCATTAGACAACCTGAAAAACAGCAAGATCAACATCACAAAGCTCAATATAGACTTACTTAAGGATTTGGCCACCTCCAATAACAAACACCTTCTCAATAGACAGGTAATAAGGTGGTTTAGCCATTAACTTCAGTGCCGAGGATAGGCTGTTGCACACTATCAAATCTTTTGTACTCGATACTTCCACCATTCCTGCGCGACTCAGGACAACATTGAGACGGCCAGGCAAAGGCCGGAACTTTGGAGCAATGCTTTCCCAAGTTTTTCTACCCATGATAACTGCATTCTTTTTGGCTTCAACGGATGTGTTCATCGTGAGCAGCTTAAAGAATCTGAGATCAGAAGTCAAATTCCACGGCAATTTCCCATTTTTTCCAATCCCCATTTCTCGAGTTGCAGCTACCACAACTTGATACGACCTTTCGTGATTGCAATGAAATGAAGTTTCACTTTCACTAGCTGTGACTGAGCAAGACGATTTTGATCGTATAATCAGATTTAGAAACTTCGAGAATATTGGCAATGAAATGAGGTTGGCATTTCTACTTCCATGAGAAGTCAATGGGATCTGAAATGTTAACAATGAATCTAATCAAAACACATTCTTTCAGCATTTACTTGTAACTTAGAACTTACTACTTTTTTGCTACAGTCAAGAATCCAGTGTATGAATAAATAAATTTGAGTATTTATAAGAAATTTATACCTGAGAATTATGCAAGATTGGATAGAAAAGGTGGGATCTTTTAACAAAATGGCCAATGAACATCTGCATAATAATGAAAAATAAACCACAAAAGTCAGGGGGAAAAGGGGGTACAAAATCAAAGATAAACAAGATCAATCAAAGTGATTACATTGCCTGACAATTGAGAAACCAAATAGAATTTTTTAGGGAAATTGAAGATTTTAAAGCAGTACCTTTTGTTTCAGAGGAAAGTTGAGTTATGGGAAATAACTCACAAGTTTTTAGGGCTATATTGCTTATATATAAGAGTAAAACTTGTGTCAATTGGAGGTTATGGTCTTTACTTTCTCTCTCTTTCTTCTTTGACTCTTCCTTCTACTTTCTCTCTCTTCCTCTTTCTCTTCCTGGTATATCTTTTCTTATAGGAGTATATGTTCAATCTTCAACGAAACAGAAAATTTGTGAAGTTGGTTTGGTGAGAATCACTTAAGGTATGTGTTTCCATTTTCCCTCCTTGTAATGGGTAATTCCATTTATGATTTATTGATAGTGGTTGGTATCTTTATAGATAATGCATGGCTTTCTTATAATGTCTATTGCAAGAGTAAGGACTGGAATATGCTTAATTGATGTTGGGTGAGGGTCAAAAATCAAATTATTTATCTGTATGTTTAGTTATTGAGTTGTAGCAGAGGTGCTAAATTGCAAACTTAAGTTTTCTCTTGAAATGTGAGGAAAATTTGGGTTCATTGTATGATGAATTAGAGCATGCCCACCATTTGTTTGATGAAATGCTTGCTCAAAATGATTCAGTAAACCACTTCTTGAACTGATAATCACAAATAATTTGGTTGTAAATTGAGAAAAATGTCCTTTTTTATAGTAGTAGTAGTAGTTATTACCTTCACAATTTTATCATAGCTTAAGCTGATAATGGCTTTTTTATAGTAGTAGTAGTAGTAGGTAACATAGGTCATACATTCCGCATTACTACTCCCTACTTCCTAAACATAGGAACTAAGAAACTAAAAACTAAGAAGCATGCATGCTTACTTGCCGTACACTAATAAAGCTTCTTTAGTGAAAGCTGTCCAACTCTCTAATTGTACATTAGAAAGCAGGCCAAGTTTATTACTTGCTATAAAAAGAAAGGTTAGTTTGCACTGCGGAGATGTTAATCATCAAGTATCCACTAAATCTCAGTGTATCAAGGTCAATTTCAATATGTTAACAAAATTCCAAGAAAAGAAAGCATTGAAAAACTACCAATAACATTACTTAGATTTCAAATAACAAAACATACTTGACAAATGCATCCCCACATCAGTTGGATGAAAACATCGGTAAATGTTCGTTTGCCACATCGAAGCATGATAAACCAACATAGGAGGATAAAAAATCATATTATCACAAGCCACAGAAATTTTTGGGTCAAACATAGATGTAATCACGGACACTAGCACCGAAGTTAAGCAAGATGAAACTAAAGAGGGTATCGAAGAGTACATGTTACATGTTATACAGAAATGTACATAAAATACAGCAACACGGGCTCAAGTGTCGTTGAGCTACCATGAATGACAATTAACTCACAGGTAGCACATATACATACGCACGTGCAGCATCATAAAAAGCATAATCTAAACTATGATTACGAGCATACCTAAGATTAACACTTAAATATTGAACAACGATGCAGCAGCTTCAAGTAACAACATTTTCAAGCTTAGGAGGCAAAATTGTGCAATCCTCCAGACCCTACCAAGCAAAAGTGTTCAAGTGGTTATCTCAATATCCAGTTTCATACCCTTGAATTGTCGCCTTTTTTGCAGCGACAAGCTCTACTTTGGCCATCTGCTTGTAGCAGTCTACTATCTTCTGATCCAGCTGATAATAAAATTCCATTTTGTTTAAGGGTTTCATATCAAGATCAATGAAAGATGCCTGCAAGAGAGTGAAAATTATAATATAATCAATTACCGTATAGCTTATGGTATGGTCAGTGCACGTCATACACTCTAAGAAGAAGCAAAACCGTCAGGCATGTCAGCCGATCAATACTGAAGTTTGTCAAATGGTCCCTCGTATGATATTAAACATCTGACAAAGACCAATTTAAAATGCATAAACTAACCAGGACAGATGGGTACCTTGACATCGAATCGTTGCTTTGTCGAGTCTAGGTATATGCTTCTATAATGGGATTCAGGATCATCGTCTTCCCTTGGACGGAAACTGATCATTAGGCTACAGTCCTTGGCTGTAGCAGCTATCAAGTAGTCTCTTACAATATTCACACTTTCTTCTAAAGGAATAGAATGAAGAGAGTTATATTTGCCTAATTGCCGGTATTCACTGGATTTTGTACATATTTTGCAGGGCTGGGAAACAATATCATAATAAGCATGAATTGCCCCTTCCACATCTACTCTGTCGAGCTTTTGGACGTCTAATAGCCTATCAAGTACGCCTAATTTAATTATGGCCTCTCCTATAAGATACACAAAACTGCTTGTACGCGAATCATTTTCGTCGTGAATGAAAGAGTAAAGGTAATCGTCAAATGCTTCAGCTTTGGCGAAATTTGTCCCGTTGTTTCCCCCTCCTAAGCCCCCATATATAAGGGAACCATTTAAAAAAACACGCAGATTATTCTGTGGATTTGCAAAAAGAGCCTTGATAGCTTTGTGTATTCGTTCCCTTGATCCGGAGAACAAATCCAATGGATCATATTCGCTCAACTGCTGTATCTGAGAAGCAACAGAAACTCATCTCAGTAAAAACAGGAACACCAAAGAGATGATCTCAAAGTTAAAAGAACATAGAAAGCTTTGAATTTACAATCTGTTGGCAGATACCATATGCAGCCATGCAACAACAGTATTGATGCATGGCAATATTCTTCAATAAACAATACTCCTATTCAATGTTGGGGAAATTGTAAAAAATAAACTAACTTTTGCTCAATCAGCTGAAAATAGCTCAACAATTGTTTTTTTTAAATAAACCCATCTATTCGCTATAATTGTTGAAAATAAACCCAACTATAGTTGATTTATAGTTTTTGACTTACAAATAAGCGTTGAAGATTTTACAAACAATAGGTTGGTTTTATTTTTAACAAATATACCTAACAGGTGGTTATTTAAAAATAAATAATAGGTGAGTTTATTTTTAGCTGATCAAGCAAAGGTTGATTTATTATTAACAATCTACCCTTAAATGTATTCATTACTTACGGGTTACCTGGTGTTGTTGCAGTTTGAGGACTTGATGCATTCTAAAACGAGTCACGTTCTTCTTGATTGCATTTCTATCAGCTATATAGCTTGACGATGGAGTAAATCCACACTTAGGCTGTACATTAGTTACACTAATTATAAGACCAACAATATCAAAGTTATACCAATAACATAAGGACATGTGAAGTAGAATGCTTTTAATTAATCCTCGAAAAAACTAAACTACCTTAATTTCCACAGTTATGCATGGTGCTCCTTTAGATGTGCCTGCAAAAAAATTGAGCAAAAACAGTAAAGCTAGATGAAAGATGATCCCCACTTTTCAAGAATCATGTCTGTCACATTTTTCTTACCCGCATAGAGAATGGAAAATTAATTATGTCATCAAAGTAAGACACAAAGAGCACATATAAAAGAAAAGGTATGTAACATCAAACACAAATGTTTCCATACTGTGGGAGAAATCAACACGAGACTATATCTAAGGCATGTCAGGTTTTTCAATTTGCTTTTGAAATTAGAAGTTCCTAGAGCTTTCTATAGTTTTTCAACTGGAAAGCCAACATAGTTGACATGATACAGAGTAAAGACGGGAAAAGAATCATAATAAAAGTCTCGGGATGGTTTTGCATGCAGAATAAAACATGGGGAACTTATTGTCAATGCTAATAAACAGGTGAGCAGAAGAGAAACATGATGTGATTTGTGATTCAGAGTTACTTACTACTGGGAAATATTGAATGATCGGACATAAGCAGCACAGAATCAGCAAAACAATCAACTTTAGCTGCATTAACTCTCCAGCCAGGGCGCTGGGAGAGAACATCTCTTTCAACTGATTCCAAAAATTCCCTTGATACAAGAACTCTAACCTACAAGTTTCATAGAGAACAAGTTATTGTGAAGCGTCAGAAAAACGTTTCCAAACATGCCGATTACACGCAGGTCCAAAGGGTATGGCTAATAACACAAATTTAATAAAGCTATTCATATGATGAACCAACAAATACACTGTTACAGGGTAAATGAAAAGAGTTGCACATGACATGATTGTTAATTGTTATTGATGCGGACTATGTTACTTGGACTCTTCATTTTGCTTCACGTATCTGTGTCCGATCCTTGATATTCGGACATTGGTATGGCACTTAGACACTTCATTTTACGTGCAAAATTGAATATTTCGACGTATCCAACATCAGTACCTGAGTCAAAGTAACATAGGATGCGGAGAAGACGTTTGGCAAAGTGCCAAGGAAAGTCATTTAATTGGGTTATAAAAAAAAGATGCCATGCAGCAATTTCACACACACACGCACACATATATATAATATAACGAGTCATTTTATTGTCGTTATAAATCTTTGGGTCTATCACAAATAAAGACATTATAAGCTAACCCTAACAAAAAATAAATGTTGTACCTCTTGTTCCCCTCTCCTTCATAGCATGCTCTCCACAAGTTTGATATTCTTGAATATACTAATTTAAAAATTCAGACAAATAACAAATAAAATGGCTTTTTAAGCTTCTTCCTGCACTGGTTGTCATTTGAACTCCATTCTTTTCTTTATGACCCTGTTCATTGTTGTGCTTACAACAGATTCAAGCCCAAATTAAAATTGAGTAGTCTCATCTTGAATCAATATGCACAACAAAGTTTCCAATTTCCATGCACAACAACCCCAATATAAATAGTATTGTTCTAAAAATTAAACCAACCATAAATTCCTAAAACCATTTAACCATCTCCAGGATTGAATACATGTAAACATAAAGTTTTTGAAGCTACCGAAAAGACAAATACCAACATATTCAAGCACAAGAGATAGACGACATTTACACATACCCCAGGATCAACAAATTCAGATCCTAACAACGGGATCATCACACACTGCACATACAGCTGACCAGCAATCTCCTTGTTTGGCGACGAAACAATAGGTTCAGCATCTTTCCATAAAGTACACTCATGCTTGGACAAAACCAAACGTGCAGCTTCATACTTGGAACCATTCTTTGCTACCTTCTGCACCCGTATTATTTTCCCCATCTGTATCAGTGTGGGAGCTGATTAGTTGATTCAGATAAATCACACAAAAAGCCAATTCGAGCATCAAAAATCATCAATAATAAAAGCATAAAAGACAGCTAAATTTTTTAGATTGCATCACAGCATATAGTTCCAATAAGTTAGATGACTTTTTCATAGCCAACTCAAAGAATACAACACCCTTTTTAGACAATGGCACATAGATATACTTTATTCGGCTAAGAAGGTAAACGAGGATTGTGCAAACTCCCTTATTTAAAAGTGACAAAGATCGAGGAAAAATAATAGCAATCTCAAAATATGCTATACACTCCTTCATGCAATCTCTTTGATATGTTAGTCTGCAGCATTACCTCTAAATCACATCATCCTACGTAATGAAATATATTGTTTTCTCTTCTTAAATTGATCATCCTTATATCATAAACAAACCTATATTCATAGTCTTGCAAAACAAAGGAACAACATACACTCTAGACATGAAAATTTGAATAAGTAAAATTTACATTGAGATGAATGAAACAAAATTTCACTTGACTATATATAATTTATAGATCAAAAATAAAATACAAACTAATAATAATTGGTAAAAAGTGCAAAATTTCAAATAAGACACCTGAAGTGGATAGGAGGGAGTGTTAAATTTCAAGGATACAGTAAGATATGTAAAATCATTTCAGAAAATTAACCTATTCAAATAAAACTAACATCTCCCTCACACTTCATTCACTACTTCATACATATAAGAAACACACATCCCCCTCCCCTCTGCTCAATGAAGAGTGCATTTGGGAGTCCTATCATCTGATCAGAAGTCAACAAGTAGCATATAGTCCTGAAGAGGAAAGCTGTGTGCCTGTGCACCCAAAATTTTAATAAAGAACATCTGAAGGAAAGAAAATAAGCGAGAAAAAATGCCAACCATAAACCTCTTTTGAAGGCTTTCTTTAAAAAAGTTGATGCTCAAAAAGAGGAAGATGACGAGGGAAGAGATTTTCACTCCAGATATAGAAAATTTCAACCTTAACATTGACAAGTTCATGAAAAAGATGACTATGTCAAAAGAATTGAAGAATTCAAATTTAGAGAAAACATCCCTTTTAAAAGTGATGGGAAGTTCTATAGTCTAGAATGAGGATAATAAGTTCTATAGTCTAGAATGAGGATAATGCTTTCTCCCTCACCGAATAAAGAGAATCACTCGCCCAGAACTTTCCTACAGCAGAAAGCAGCACTCTTTACTTTTCCAAATCCATCCTTGCCGATTCACCTCAGAAGAGTACATTAGAAACTTGCTTTCTTCATGGATTCTACAATAAGGTTAGCAAAAGTATTCTAATTAGATTTTTTTTGGCGGAATTAGCAAATTAGCTATTTTGAACATATGGCTGATCACACTTGCAACATATTCCTGACACTCATGGACTACTGCACAGAAACAACACTCCGGCAAAAGGATACGAAAATGAAGTACACTAGCAGACACTTCTACTTTACTGAACAAAGAATCTAGAAAGACATTACAGCTCCTTGAAGGTCTCAAATGAGCTCAACTAATTGTTCCCAAAATATCAATTGTAACAAAAACTGATTCTCACTGCTGTTTCACACTGAGGAATCCATGTAAGCCGAACAGTTGCACACCAACCTATCGTGCATCTCCGCGTTCTCCAGTGAGCTGTGGGACAACAGTGTGCTACTTCATCTTCTCCACCCTTAAAACTCCACCAAAACTTCTCTAACCAACTATAAAAGCTCATGTAATTGACTATGCACTTAGGTTCAATAACAAAAAAAAAAAAAAAAAAAAAAACGATGTCGTTTTGAGGATCAAAATATGGGCTTAGTTAACTCATAAATTTTCAAAATCTGATTAACATACTTATATCAATGCCTATCAATAAACAAGCATCCAACAGTTACAGAAATCACTTGAATAACCATATGCTTTGCAAGGACCTCATATGTCAGGCGATACTTGAGGGGCTCCCCTCGATCGCGACCTCCTCGTGATGAGGGTATTAGACTGCCTTCTTTCCCACCCTCTCCAGATCGTGCATTGGGCGGGACTCATTGGGATAACATACACCAATTGAACAACCAATTGAAGATTAATGTGCAATAAGATATACTCCTAAGTTCAAATGAAGCTCAAAAAAGACATAACAATCAAATATTATGAACACAGTGTCAATTGAAATGACATGCAATAACTGAAAGTGCAGTAATTTTAATAGCGTTATAACATACAAAAGCAGGAGATGATCCAGAATAAGCAAGAACTAGATTAACCGCTCCTTCCCCCCTATAGGTCCAATCACACGCATCCTTTTCTTCCAAAATCAACTCCATTCTGCAAATACAATCAACAAAAATAAGCACTTCACTTAAAAAGAACAAAATTTTACAGACCCCAATTCAAAAATTTACCAATTTTAGCAAGATGTTTTCAATAAACCCTAAATTGCTATAATGGGTATCAAAATTTCCGATAAAAACTTCAGATTTCTCACAATTAAGGCACTCTTTTAGAATTTTAGTGTGCCGAAGTAAAAAGTGTAAAGAAATTGCAAAATAAAATTGAATTTGAAGAATGAGAATGCTCAAAGATTTGTGAAGAACTAAAAGATAAGTACTAAGTAGTAAAGCAGCTACTTTATAAGATGATTGAATGAATTTACATATAATTTTATGATTTGGAGTATAGGGAATCAGAGACGAGAGAAAAAGAGTATCGATTCTTGTTGTATTATCACGCCAACAGTAGTTGAGAGTAATGACTCATAGAGTGTGCATCAGCACGTCACATGTGACTCCAAATAATTCTGTAGGCTGAATATATGATTTTCCTGACTAATGTTATTTCCTCTATATCTTTATTAAATTACCACAAGAAATTTTTATGAGAATTCAGAAAATTTTAATTTTTTAGATAGTAAAAATATATTATTTTATTAAAAAATAAATATGATGAAGGAAAAGTAGAGATCATAAACATTTAAAAAATATTTAAATAAGTTATTAGTGGAAATAATATGGATACCACAACTAATAAAAAAAATATTTTATAGAGTTAGTGGGCTACATGTGCGATTATATAAGGAATTTAAAAAATGTTAAAATAAAGTTAGTAAAAGATATTTGGGGACCATAAGCATTGTTAAAATATTAAAATAAGGATAAATAAGGTTATTTTTGTCCAAAAATTGTAATATAAATAGAAAGATTATTTACGGAGCAACAAATGGAACACCCAAAACTTCTTTAACGAACGGAGAGTACAAAAGATCCATTTAAGATTTAAGAAGTACTCTACTTTTTCATGCTTTAAATTTGATAGATTTTAGTCTGAGATCATTTCACCATAAGACATATTAGATAAAAAAAACATAATTTAGGAGAAATCGATACAAATTGAACTTTAATGGTTAGATCTCTCTCTTTTGTAATTAAAATAGTCACTTTTGATTTTAAAATGTCATATTTTCAACGGTGACGATTTTAACACTTTTTATCCATAAATTCAATATTAATCGTATCAAATAACTTAAAAAGTTGTTCAAAATATCATATTTCATTTTAAAAATAAAAAATTTAGTGTACAATAACAAATTCTAGTAAATTCTTAACTAAGCCAAGATCATGCAAAATTTAGTGTACAATAATCTAATACTATACACATCAAACTTTTGTTTGATTATTAATTTGATCAATCATTTTTTTATTTATAATCTTCACAATTTGATTTTTGATAATTATAATCTGAAAAAAAACAAATAAAATAAAAAAGCAAAAAAGAAAATAAGCTAGACATTAAGCATCAATAAGATAGTCATTAAGAAAACAAGATCTCCGGTTTCATTTTATCAATCCACGCACTTAGGAACTTGTCATGTTATAAGATAGCATCAATTAAAAGTTCTCCAATTCTAGAGTAAAAGAGCTCTAGTTGAATGTATTGAATCACAAGGACGTGAAAGTCATATATAGAAGAACTTATCTATGTAAGTTCGAAGCTAGCCACTTCAAGTAGTCAAGATGGAAATATTGACTTCCATAAACTTATGAAAAGATACAGATATAGGCTTAGTGTGTCGAGCTAAAAATATAATAGAAATTTTCTTGTATACACTTCTTTCAGGATGTGAATGTCAACTAGGCTATTTCTTCTGGATTCCGGGGTAGCGTTTTTTTGGTCTCATTAATTGTGTATTATTTTATTTATTTCTATTTTATTTAACTTTTTAGGGTTTATTTAGTAGTTAATAAGGGACAATTAGAGAAAGCCTCCTTTAGGGAGCATAAGGGGGGAGATTGAAAAACCCCTTCTTTCTCCTTCCTCCTTCCTTCTTCATCTTCCTCCATAAAACTCCATTTTTTATACTTGTAAGCTTTTAATTTCTTGTATTTAATTTACTTCTTATTAGTAGTTTAATCTTTCTTTATTAAATTTGGATTAGTTTAATCTTTCCTTGTCAAACTTTAATTGTTTTTCCCAGAAATTGTCATTTATTAAATGTAGTATTGTTCTTCATATTTTTGTCTCTTGAATCTTTAATTATGTGTCTCATAGTTAATTATTGTTTTTCCTTGCAAATTTCAATATTATCATTTTCATTCATGTTTAGTATCATCTTAGGGTTTGTGTTCATCACTTCCACTATGAATAGTGAGTAAATACATTTTCTAGGGTTAGAGTTTGAACCTATAATTCAAGTATGATTTGATTATTAAAAGTGTCCATGAAATTAGGATTAAAGTGATTGAATTGTGCCAATAACCCTAAATTAAATATGATTTGTTGGACTAGTCAATAAAATTACCGTGTGGGATTATGATCAACTTTGCTTTAGGGTAAATTTTAGTTAAACTTTTATTAATTCGTTCAATAAAACTAGCGTGTGAGAATCAAATTAGTAGGATCTAAATCTAATAGTTAATCAATAGAGCAAGAGTTTGAGATAAACAAGATCATATTTAATCACACAATTAATCCGACGTTTCATATACAATAATTAGAGTTTGATCATATAAGACTTTAGGGGATTCCCGACACCCTAGATCTCTTCATCATATAGCTTTAATCCATTTTTCTTATCGCATTTGTAGTTTGATAGATAAACAACCAACCAAACATTTTTCTCTTTGAGCAATATAATTAGTAGAAATTAGAAAGTTCCTTGTTCTAGCTTTCTTGTGTACGATCCGTACACCATGCGCTTGCGGTTAAATAAAATTTGCACATCAATGAGCAAGAAACTAATAAATATGATAAATAATAAAATTACTCTAATCAAATTAGCTTCATGCAATCGTAGCTACTGGACAACTTCATATAATAATACAAATGCAACAATTTTCTAACTTCAACTCTCATCTGAGCTTTGAATTTTACCATAGTCAAAGTAAAGTTACCATAATCAAACAAGCTTAAAATCAAACAAGTTGGGTCTACTGATTTTATATCAAAAAAAATAATAAAATTTCCTATGTATTTTAAACGGGACTGACGAGTACATAGAAAATGTTAATATGTGGCCTATGATCCGATCCAAGTTTTTCTTTTTTCTTTAAAATTGACCCGTCATTAAGGCTTTGTATGGCCTTAAACAGAGTCTTAGAGCTTGGTTCTATAAATTCACTTTGGAAATGAAGACATTTGAATATTATCAGAGTTACTTAGACCATACTTTGTTTCTAAAGAGGAGAGGAAACTTGCTCACCTGTTTGATTATTTATGTAGATGACATGATCATAGTAGAAAATGGCAAAGAAGAGTGTGAGCTCAAAAAGAAACTACTTTATAGGTATTTTAAATGAAAGATCTTGGAAGAATGAAGTACTTTCTTGGAATTGATGTTCCCATATCTAACCAAGGCATTTTCATTTCTCAGAGAAAGTAGAACCTTGATCTTCTTGTTGACACAAGGATGATAGAATGTAAACTTGCGGAGACTCTGATCATGGCTAACCATGGGCTCCAAATCGTTGAAGGGACAAATCGCCTGATGAAGGAAAATATCAAAGAATGGCAAAAAATTTAATTTACCTCTCTGATACAAGACCAAACATTGCTTATGTAGTTGGAATAGTGAGCATATTTATGCATATGCCACATCAGAACATATGGATGATGTTATAAGAATTTTGAGATATCTTAAAGAAACAATTGGGAGGGGCATTATGTTCGAAAAGATTGGGCAGTTAGCCCTCTTTGCATATACATATATAGATTGGGTTGGTGATCAAGATGGAAGAAAATCAACCTCTGGGTACTTAACTTTAGTCGAAGAAAATTTAATATCCTGAAAAAGCAAGAAGCAGAAGGTATTGGCCTTGTCTGGTATAGAAGCATATTTCAGAGACATTGCTAAGGGAATAACATAAATTCTATGGATAAGGAAGTTAATAAATAAGTTTGGTTTTCGACAAGAAAAGGCATGCGACATATATTGTGATAACATGACCATACGAAACATGTAGAAGTTGATTTGACAGTTCATAAATTAAAAGATTACTTGTTGTCATCCTCATAAAAATTGTAGCATATGAAACATTTGAAAAAGCTCTATGCAAGTTTGTATTTAAGATCCTCCACTCAACTTGAGGAGGAGTGTAGTAAAGTAGAATAAGTCTTCATAAGAAATGAGTTATTATTAGTATTAATCTCCTTGGATCCAATATATTACGATAATTTGTTTTTCTTAGTTATGTTATATATAGTAGTCTCTATTGTACATAAACTTTAAGTATGAAATACAAATGGTATTCAAAACCTAAATTTAAACCCTGTATTACATATCTTCATTGCTTTTATTGTAGTTGTACATGTTATTTTGGAGAAATGAAAAAAAAAACTTTGTTCATTATACAAATAAAATTTTGCCAAAACTTTTTAAAATTTTCTTTCATATGTAAGTGATACCACGAAGTTTAAACCTTAAACCCGTGCCTGATAACTATCATTACATAAATTCGTCCCTTCCCTACCTATATAAAATTTGAAAGCGAGTTGTACTCTTAATTTTAGCCATACACCATCTATAAATACTCCTCTTCTAACCTCAACTATATCTTATAACTTCCAACTCATTTCTACTCCACAATACACAAAATCAGAGCTTTAATACAATCTTAAATTTTATTTTTTTCCTGCTTGCCATATATTCTCATCTCCAAAATTTGAGTATATTATTTAGAAACAATTCAGAAATAATGGATATGCTTCAAGTCTTTCACATGAACAAAGGTCAAGGGGAAGCTAGTTATGCACAGAATTGTACTGTTCAGGCAAACAATCTTAACTCTATCTCTTTCCCTTGCCTTGCCTTCTCTATATTAAATTATAACAATAAAAATAAATTTTTAGTTTAAACTTATATACTGGTCTCATCCTCAAATATATGTTTATTTTCATACTCTTTTTATTATTGATATTAAATTATGTAATAAAAATGAGCTTTAATTTAAATTTTTTATATTGGTCTCATCCTCAAACATATGACATATATTTATTTTCATACTCTTTTACACTACCACAAAATATCTTTTGTGGTATAAATGAGAATGAATTTTAGGACGAGAAAAATAATTAACATAAACAAACATAATAATAAATCTTACGATAACTCTTGTCTAAAATCGTCTTAACGTGAAAAAAGTCCATATATTCAGACTATTTTTCTAATTGATTAGTTTCATATTGTAAGTAATTACTGACTATAAATAATTATCATTTAAAATTTATGGTTGCCGACTTTAAAGTTATAAGTGACTACTTTGACAATAAATGTATATTAAACCAGTTCAATATAAATAGTTTCATCGTGAGACCATAATCCTATTAAAAATTTGTATAAACCTTATGAAATAGTTTCTTGCTTTATTTAGCTTGATTAACTTAATTTAATTTAATTTCAGAAAAAAATAATGTCCCTAGCACAATCATTTGTAGAAGAAGCCATAGAAGACTACCTAAGCAAGAACGGTTGTCCAGAAACCATGGCAATAGCTGATTTTGGTTGCTCATCAGGACCTACTGCTTTAGATGCTGTGTCTGAAATCATTGGTGTGGTCAATGCCACCTATTCCAAGACCAGCCGCCGCCATTCACCCAATTTCATGGTGTTCTTAAATGACTTACCAGGGAATGACTTTAATGGAGTGTTTGCATCACTCTCTGATTTTCAGGACAAGCTCAAAAAACAAAAGGATGATTATGATTTAGGAGGTTGTTTTATAGCAGGTCTTCCTGGAAGTTTCTATGGAAAATTGCTTCCTCCTAAAAGCTTGCACTTTGTTCACTCTTCTTCTAGCTTGCATTGGCTCTCTCAGGTTTATTATTTTAACTACATCTCATTCTTTTTGTTTTTTTTAATCCTGTTAAATTAAGCTGGGCTCATTGTAAAAAAATGGCTTGGATTGAGAGCAAATATTTAAAAGGTAAATAAAAGTTAAATTAGAAAAACAAAGTTTGTTAGATAGATGATTAAATGAATTTTATGTTAGAAATTAAAAGTGGAAGAATTAATTAGAAGGTAATAAAAAATGCAGATTATATCTATTAGTTCTCTTATTTAAGGTACAAATTTACCCTAAGAGAAGGTGGGAAAATTTTTTACATCCAAATGAGGAAAATCAATCTCTTTTTTTATTCATCATCTTTCAATTTATTCTCATTCTAGCTCTATCATAATTATTTTGATAACTTCATTTGCATCTCTAATTACCTTGTTACATTAGTTTGACTTTTTTTATCCCCTTAAATGTTTACTCTCAATCCAAGCGACTCCTAAATGTCATCATATTATCAGAAAATATAAGGTGCACATACGTAATAAGCTAAGGAGATATCATCCTATAACGCCATTCTTTACTGACTTGCCATTTTAATTTAATTTTTAATCGAACCATCGATTGGCTCTGATACTATGTCAATGAACCAATTCAATCAAAAGTTCAAACTAATAATTGCGGTGCCAAAATATGTTATATGGTCTAACAGGCCCAACGATCAGTTTCCAATAAAAAGTATGTAATCTTTACATCCCTTACATAGTGTAAAGGAATAAGAGTGAAACTAGAAATAATCAAGTGAGGTATCTTATCATTTTGGAGTAGCTAATTTGTGCACACTATTCAACTAATTACTTGAGATGGCAAAGTTTTGAATGTGACACACTTCTTTAGTTTTAAGTTTTCTTTGAATTTATTAAACTTTAAGTTTTATGTGTGTTAATTACTAATGCCTATGATTAAAGAGTTACACGAATTGTATTATATGATTCTAATTAATTCGAATTAAAATAAAATAAATCGATAGTATTTATCTTATCACAGAGTAATTGAAAAAATTCTTAGTTCGGTGTAATTAAATATATCTATTTATTTATCATCTACCTATAATTTATCTATAATTTATAACTAAAACAAAACTCACTAACATTATCATATTCTAGCAAAATGTTTCGTGTCATTTTCTTATACAAAAATTTTCCTTGAAAATCTGATGATGATTTCATCATTAATATTATCATCCGTATCATATTTATTAATATGCTTTTTGATTTCACAATTAATTGATTTTTGACTTCTTAAATTACAACATTTGATAAATTAGAAAATAAGTAGCTAGATTTATTACTCTATTTTTTTATAAGTTATTTATTAAAACTTCTCAATTTCCTTCAGTTATTACACATACATGTAAAGGTTCTTAAATGTTTATAAATTTGATGACCTGCGATTATTTGTATTCATTTAATAAAACAAATCATCAGAGTTTATTGTATATACAATAATCCAAAATAATATTGGATTTTTACTAAATAAATTTATAAAATCTCCTCAATTACTTTCTAATAAATATACATACATTGATTACTTTCGCAAATTTTATACTTTTGATGAATTAAGTTTATTTTTTACACGTATTAACATTGAATCTTTGCAAAAATTAGAAAGTAAAATATTTATAGCTTGTCTTGTATGAAACCATTTCATTATGGGTTGAGATCATATAATTAGCTCGTTTATGTAATTGATTACTTTAAAATTATAAGTAATCAATTTAACACGCTAAATGTACGTAGGACAATTCAATAAAGATGGTCTCACCATGAGAGCACTCATTCAAAAATTTGTGAAATTTTTAATAATTTTCAGCAAATAATAAAAGTTTAGTAAAAATTCATCTTTCTTTGTTAATTTTCAGAATATTTATAAAACACTAAATAGTTATCTAAAATTTCTGAAGAGTATGAATTCTATTATCCACAAAAAAACCACGTACATAACAGAAGTCACACGACACATGATGAAACATTAGAACTGAAACCAATAAGCCCAGCTAGGTCCCACTTTCAGAATATTTAAGGTCTACAAAATTTAAGTAATTGACTTAAGTAAAATTAATGTAAATTAATATTTGACACGTTTTAATTTTAGTGAATATCTTAAATATAATAGATTAATTATATCTTGCCCTTTTCAACATGTTGATTGATATAATGTTATAAATTTTTGGATCTAAGTAATGAAATGTGTGTGCATCTCATTTTCATGGCCATGGCCATTGATTAGTACGTGTAACGCAGTTTATTGTACAGAGTTTTATTAAAATTTATTTTAAACTTATTTGATTTATTGTTTCAACTACCACAACTACATGCATATTATATTACACAAGAAAACCAAGTAATAAATGGCAAAATATTATTAATGTAATTATTGGATAGATTTTATCATATATTAGTATTTTGATTTGTTTTTTCTTTAGATTGTAAGGGTCTATAAGATAAATTTAACACTGAGATCCCTATGAGACATCCCTAATCATTTCTTTATGTTAACCATTATTCTTGTTTTATTTACCCTCATTTATTAGGTATAAATTACTTTACTATTTACCCTAACCATATTCATGCTTAACTATCAATAAGTTTAATAGCTATTAATACTAGGGTTTTTTAAATTGGATACCGGATCGATTCTTATCAAGAAATTCAAATATTTAAAAATTTTGGATGGTAAAAAATGATCAGGTTTCGATCCCAAAAAATCGAATAATATCCAGTTTAATCTGGATCAGTTACTTGATATTCGATTTTTTAAAAAAAATTGAATAAATATTTGAGCTTACTTCGTTTTTTTCTTTAAGCAAACTTAGTTTTAATATTTGAACAAATTATTTTGGGAACATGGTTGATGTTTTAAAAGTCTAAATTAATTAACAGTAAATTAATTCTGCAACTTAGTTATAGTTGAGAATTGTACATATTGATAAATTCAAAAACCTAAAATTTTTTTTTAATAAAATATAAAAAACCAGATATGTGCTTTGTGAATATTCCTATTCAATTTCAGTTTAAAACCGAATATCCAATCCGAATTATCCAATTTTTAAAAATCAGATAAATTATCGGACACCAAATAATTCGATCCAGATTTTTAACACACCCTAATTAATACATTTTCCTTTAATCAATCCTTTTCACTCCATTTCCTTTTTCTTCGTCCATGCCAAACAACCCATTATAGATTTAATGTGATTTGGTATAGATTTTTTGGACCTGAGTAATGAAATCTGTTAATTTAAGTTAAGCATTACCCTTATTTTGTTTCCACTCATTTTCTTTAAAGTAATATGCAAATACTAAGATCTTAGTGTTTCCTTCACCATATTTATGCCAAAAAATTAATAAATATAACAATTATTCATATTATATCTTTTCATAATTCATCCTCCATGCCAAACGACCAATTATATTTTTATGTCTAGCTACCAAAAATATTGAATCGAATGGTTTCTAAATTCTAAACTAGCCAAAAAAAAAAACTTGTATTAAATTTATTTACAGGTTCCAGAAGAGTTAAATAGCCAAGAAAATCCAAGGTTGGTAAACAAAGGAAAGGTTTATATATCAATGACAAGCACATTTGAAGTGGTAAATGCATATAGGCAGCAATACTTAAAGGATTTCTTGGCATTCCTTAAATCACGTGCCGAAGAAATGATTTCAGGGGGTCGAATGGTTTTAACTTTAGTAGGCAGGAAATCAAGGGATCCTACTTCTGAAGAAGATGCCTTTCCTTGGGAGTTCATTGCTCAGACTCTTGCACGTATGGTTTCCGAGGTTAGTTTATTAAACCTATTTTTACAGATTAAACTCGTTCCTGGCAATTCAGAGGCCTCAACTTGGATTAACATTAATTTTTACTTTAGATTGTGCTATTTGTTTTTCATCATTTATATTATTTAATATTTTGGTAGTATATACCTTTATAATAATTATAAATATTCACATTTTAATAATGTTATTTGAGCGGAGGCCGTTACTGATTTAATATTTGTGTAATCAAGCAAGTAAATTCTCGTTTGAATTTTTAGTAATCTATGTCTTCTGTCAAATTTGTGAATTTACTAAGGTTAAGTTTGAAAACAAGTATTTTTTTTAACTACAAATTTTAATTATACAATCATAATGAAAAACACTTGATGAAAACAAGGTTTGAAAATTCATTTTTAAATTCTCAATTTTAAATATACTTTTAAAACACTTGACGAAATTGGCTCAAATCTTAATTTGATTCTTTTTGATATCTCACACACTAAATTTAAATTATACATACCAATAAAAATACTGAAAAAATGACAAATGTTATCTTTAGGAAGCCTTCACAAATGAAACTATTTTAGTGGGTGATAATTAAATACAAGTATTTACCTAATTTAGAATTTAACTTTTTCTAAAAAAAAAAATAGAGTTAAATTAGGTAAAGTATTCATATAATTTATTATAGCAGTTCTATATATCTAACCTAGAATATGATATATATTTAATTGCATGAAAAGTGATTTTTTCGACAAATAATTAAAATAAAATTAGTATTTAATTTTTGCTTTACAAAAGTCATGTATTCAAATTTAATCATGATAATATATATACTTGTATTATTCTTTAAAGTTATATTTCTATATATTTTATACTCATAAATTTGTAAATTGCACAAATTTCTATACTAATAACGTGTAATTCCTGTTGAATTTATGTGCAAAGAAACGATCTCTTAATATATTCTAATATTTCCACCCGTTTTTTTTTATTTTACTTATTTAGGGGCTAATAGAAGAAGAGAAATTGGACTCATTTAATGTACCATATTATGCACCGTGTCTTGATGAAATAAAAGAATTAGTGGAAGAAGAATCATCATTTATTGGGTATCGTTTTGAAGCCGTTGAAGTTGAATGGGATGGAGGCATGGATAATAACCTTAGCAAGAATAATGAATTTAGTTCAAATAATATTAATATAATTATGCCGCCAACAAAAGGAGAAGGAATAGCCAAGATGCATAGGGCTGTTGCTGAATCCATGCTAGAACATCATTTTGGGGTTCAATTTATGGATCCATTTTTTCTTAGGTATAGTAGGGTTTTGGATGATTACCTCAATAACAACCCTAATTCTACACACATTTCTTTGGTCATTTCTTTGATCAAAAAATAAATCAAAGGTTATTTTGATTGTTCAATTAACTACTCATTTAATTCGAATAAATTTCAAAAAAATTTTAACTTTTTGTCTACCAAATGGAAAAGTTAGAAACTTAAATTCACCTCACAAATTAAAACTTTTTTTTGTCGAAAAGTCAAAAATTCAGAGTCGCCACGATGATATTTTCTAGGCTATTTTAAACTAACTTGTGAGTTGTTGCTTTTTTTTCCCTTCGTTTAAAGTTATTGTTAATAGTTGTACTTGGATTTTGATTGAAGATTGTCTAAACTATTTTTCTTGAAAAATGAAATATGTATAATCTTTAAAATCATCATCATTATTATTAAAGGTCATACTCCCTCAGTCAAATTTGATTTGCACTTTTTATGTCACAAATTGTTGTATTAATTTTATATATAACGTAATAATATATATATATATATATATATATATATATATATATATATATATATATATATATATATATATATATATATATATATATATATATTATAACTTTTTTATGATGCATATTAAGAGATATTAAGGTTCAACATTTACTTTGAAAACTGTATAAATAAAAGTAAACGAGAAAAACAAAAAAGAATAAAAGAAGTATTATTTTTGAAATAAATTGTACTTATTAAATATTGAATATATATATATATATATATATATATATATATATATATATATATATATATATATATATATATATATATATATATATATGTGTGTGTGTGTGTGTGTGTGTATGTATATGTATATATATATATATGTGTGTGTGTGTGTGTGTGTGTGTGTGTATATATATATATATATGTATATATATATATATATGTATATATATATTATTTTTTATGATTCATATTTAGAGTGATTAAGGTTCAAATTTTACTTTGAAAACTGTATAAATAAAAAGTAAACGAGAAAAATAAAAAAGAACGGAAGAAGTATTATTTTTGAAATAAACTGTACTTATTAAACATTGAATACTAGTATAGAAACTCGTGAAATACACGAAATTTATTAGTATAAAAATGCATATAAATATAATTTTTAATGCTTTGTATTTTTTTCAGAAATAAAATGTTGAATTTTTAATGTAATTAAAAACGAATTTTTTAATTTCTTTCAATTTTTTTTAAAGAAGAGTTGTTTTATTATCTTTTATAAAAATTTATTAGATATTAAAAATAATGATGATTTAATAAATGTTTTAGATGTCATATTATTCTTTACCTAATTTAACATAGAATTTAAATATGCTAATGAATTATGTCTATTGTAAAACTTTTAATTATTTGACATATTATTTCCTAAATTAAACTGCCAATCAATAAATAACCAATAAGGTAATTATATTTGTCGGTGTTCTAATAAGTTGACATTTAAAATTTTACAACTCTTTTACTATATGATTTAGAGTTGATATTTTATTAAAGTCGAGCATAAGATCACTCCCATTGGTGTGGAAATTAAGCGGAAAATTTATTTTGGGATTTTGTATTTCATTAGTGAGTAAGGTAAAAAAAAACATTGTAAATGTTTCTAAAATATACTCAATGAGGGAAATTTTCCGCAACCCAAAATAAATAGAACCTTAACCCATATATATATATATATATATATATATATATATATATATATATATATATATATATATATATATATATATATATATAATATCCATGGTCATGAAATTTTTGCTTTATAATTAGACACCTATTTTGTTATATTTTAACATACTTAAAAATTTTTATTTTTTGAAATTCTATATAAATAAGTAGTTAGGAAGTGGTGAGAAAACTTTTTTTTCTCATTTATGAGATAACTTTTCTATGTAAAAGATTTCTATACAATAATATGATATAGATGAAAAAAAAATGTAGAGAGAGATAGGTGAAGAAATTTTTTTTTCCTTCGCCAATAGAGTGCTCTAATTGCGTTTGATAAATACTTCAATTGTCAAGCTTAATTGATCCATAAGGATCATACATCATCTACAACTATATTAAAATTATTAGTATATGGAGTATTAATATAATCAACAAGTTAAAAAAAAAGAGATTATTATTTGGAATAATATGATACTTTTTCTTATTCATTATTATTGTTGCATTTGATTTTTAAGTACTACTCAATCACTTTTAGTATGTATTTTTTAATCCGTGGTTAAAATATAGTCAATTGGGGTCATATTTGTTTATGTCTTAATGTAAATTTCATTAATATCAACTTATTATAAATTTTTCTCAAGCACAATTAGAAATATTTATAATTAAAATTGTAAACTGACAAACGTGTTAAAATCAAATGAGACGACAATAGTGAATAATAAGAATTAATAGTTGAATATATTTTTTTGGGAAATTTCACGTGGTAACCTTGAGGTTTTGGTTTTTCCACGTAGTAACCAAAACTTTTAAAAAAATCCACACAGTTACCCTGAGGTTTACCAAATTGTTCCACCGTGACCTTTTTGCACATAAAACGTTAGCAAGCGTTAATTTCGAAGCTTTTAAGGCTACTATACGCTTATTTATACGACTCATCATTTCAAATGCCATCAATTTCAACATTTCCCCAAAACATATACCCTAACTCTACCATCTTTCAACTAAATCATATTTTTTCCTCCAAATCCAAAGATGGTAGAGTTAGAATTTATGTTTCGGGAAAAAAGGTTGAAATTGATGGAATATGAAATAGTGAGTCGCATAAATAGGCGTATAACAGCCTTAAAAGCTTTGAAATTAACGTTTGCTAACGTTTTATGTGCAAAAAAGTCACGATGAAACAATTTGGTAAACCTTAGGGTTAACGCATAAATTTTAAGGTTTACCGCATGAATTTTTTAAAAGTTTTAGTTACCACATGGTAAACCCAAAACCTCAGGGTTACCACGTGAAATTTCCCATATTTTTTAAAAATAATTAGGAATTACGAATTCTTAATCATGTGCGTGTTCATGAAAAATCTATCTCCTAGATTTAAAATATCGATCAATCAAGATGAAGTATTTGTAATTTTAGTTATTTAAAAAATCCTATTTTGTTGAAGATAAAATACTCTATGGTCTAATTTGTTCTTCTCGTTTATTTTTTTTGCGCAGTTTTAAATGCAAATTCAAAAGTCAAATAATTTTAATTGTGAGTTTTTTTAAAATTCTAAAAAGTTGATATTTAAAAATTATATATTGAGACAAATCTATTAAGATTCCACATAAATATTTTTTTTCACATAGATCAATGAGAAATCATAATCAAAGTTTAACATTAAAATTGGGAAATGTTATTTGTGAATGAGATATGAAAACGAAGAGAATATATCTTTTGATGTGAAGATAAAGTCAAGTCCTACTGATTACAAAGTACTAGTATACTACTCCCTTCTATTCACTTTAAATGTCCTATTTAATTTTAGCACATTTGTCAATGCACGTTTTCAATCTTAAATCTCTTTAATTGTGCATGGATAAAAGAGTATAAAAAGTTGATGATAAAATTTACAATAAAACGAATCAAAGAAAATCTCATATAACTATGTTTTAACTTATAGATTAAGAATAATGCACATAACAAGAGAAATTGATGACTAGTGTTGAAAAATCAAATAAGACAATTAATGTGAATATACGTTGTGAGATGCTAGTAATAAGGAGACTAGAACCTAAAAGTCATCCTTATGAATCTATTCCAGGCTAATGCTTCAGTAAGTGGAAGAATGAGGTCTTGAAGTATGGAGGTCAGGAATTTCAAATTTGTGTATTAGTGGGTCTTCTTGCATAATAATGAATGTATTTCAAGCTATTTTCTTTTGAAATTAGCAAAGATAAAAATAAAAAATTTAATTATTAATTTTACAAATAAAACTCTGCTTAAATTTCATTAATTTATTGGTGCCCCGTGAAACTCTATTTTCTAAATCCACCACTGATCTTGTACATAAATCGTCAAAACTTAAACCATCTGATAATTCAAACATAGATAGTTAGCTAGACAAACAAATAAACTGAAAATCCAGAGTCCAGACATAGGTACTTAAACTAAACAAACAATTAAAATTGATAATCTAGACATAGGTCCGTAACTAAACAAGCTGAAATAATCAATTCACCAATTGGAAGTTCATTATAAAAAAAAACGGAAATAGGATGAAAAAGTTAAGCAATAAATAAAAATTGTTAAAATGTTCAATTCACCAATTGGTGAGTTTTATGGCTCCACGTGTATTTCGTGTATATTTTCGAACAAATTAGATGCACATGTTATTTGCATTGTGAAATGAGGCACTACTTTGTGGATGGATATCATTTTCAACCTTATTAGAATCTAAAAGTGGTTCCAATTTAATAGACTTGATAATAATTTTAGCCAATTAGTTTTTTTTAAGACCGACAGACAAATAGGATTATGTGAGAATTAAATTTAAATTTTTATTGAGGAAATATAATATTTTGTCTTGAATATATATTTTTCAAATTAAATTTACATTTCTCTCTAATAAAGTGGACAAACAAAAAAGAACAGATGAAGTATTTTATTCTTAATCTATAAGTTACAATATAGTCAAGTGAGATTGTATTTGATTTGTCTCAATATAATTTTTATGAATCAAATTTTTTATAATTTTTAATCATAAACAAATAGGGACATTTAGGATGAATATGTATACAAATAAACATGTAAAAATAAAATGAGACGAAGAATGAAAAAGAGGTAGTAGCATCTATATAATATTGTGAAAGAACAAAAATAAAAATACAAATGATTGATAAAGGTACACCTCACTAACTAGATTAGAGATTATTTCACCACTACTTTATATTAGAACCACAACTTGAACAAGTGAATTCTATTTCTTTGTCGATAACAAATGGCTCATAAAATGGCATTTTTTCAAAGTTCCAATCATGATAGTTAAGGTCGTTTTTCCTTTTTATTGCATTTCCTTATCGATAATAATGACTTATCAATTGCATACGGTTGCTAACGTCAATTATTTCTCCAACTTATTTTGCATTATTTAACTGAAAATAAACTAACTATTACATTGTTCATTATTCTATGGTAATTTATATAATATGGGAAAAACATAGTTACATAGGATCTTATTTTATTCTTTTCGTTGCATATTTTCATATTATCAAATTTTTATAATTATAGTGTACGTATAAAACTCTAGAGATAAACATTCCAATAAACACATTAATTTGCGTAAAAAGGTGATTGATTACAAGCAAAAAAACAGAGAAAATAAATATTTAAACATTAAAATTTCACTACAAGAAAACTTGTTTTTAGTAACAAGTTTTAGCTACGACTAAATTTTTTTCGTTGTGAAAAATATAAGTTGTTGCAAAATCCGTTGTTGTTGCTAAATAATCGTTGCCATAAAAAAAATAAATTTTCCCACCCCTTAGAATAATTTCCCGGTGTAACCCAATTTTTTGCAACAAACAATGTTGTTGCTAAAATTAAATAAATAATTCGTAACAGTATATATTGTTGCGAAAAATATTTAATTATACAGATACAATAAAGTCGTTGCAAAAAATCTTATACTAATAATTTTTTTTTTCATTTCCCTCTCAAAACAAAACCCTAATCCCTTATAATCCCATTCCCTCCCTCGAAATTTCAGAATCCATACGGCGCCCGTACCATTCCCTCACAAACCCGATTCCCTCACAAGCCCTAATCCCGCACACCGGAGGTAAGCCATTGCCGCCTGCACATCGGAGCCTCTGCTGCCTGCACGCCGGAGTTTCAGTCGCCTTCTGCACGCCGGTGCTGCCGCTATGCTGCCCTTCAGCCGCCTCTGAACCCACGACAGGTAGTTTTAATTTTTTTTTTTTGCCTTTCGTTTTCTTTAAATTTGTTGTTCTTGTTTCTTGCTGATTTCAATTTATGGGTTGTTCTTTGAATTTCTTGGGCTTTGTTGTAATTATCAGATTAATGTATGTGTATTTCATCAGTTTGAAATGTTGGGTTGTACGTATTTTCGGTCTTGGCTCTGCGAAGGAACAAGATTTCGCCTTTTTGTTGGGCTTTGTTCTAATTATAAGATTTATGTATGTGTATTTCATGATTTTGAAATGTTGGGTTGTATTTCATGACATAGATTAACCTTTTTCTTTGCCACTGAGGATTTACAATTAGATGTTGAGGGCTTAATTACTTGCGTTTTTGGGAGGGTTTATGTTTGTGTGTTTTTGGTATTGGAAATTACTTGCGTTTTTCTGGATTTACTTGCGTTTTCTAATTACTTGCGTTTTGAAATGTGAGATTCTTTCAAAGTAATGCTAAGAAAAATTGATGGAGTTACTTCAAAATTGAAGTTCTAGATGATAAGATTAAAGCAAAATTGTATTATCTTTTATTGAAATTGTATATGAATTGGAATTGTGAGCAAATGGTTCAGTCAACTTGGGCTGAAATGTTGAGAGACGGTTTGGGACCTGATCAGCGATGTTATACGATCATGATCCATGGGCGGTATGACCAAGGAAGACTTCAAGATGCAATATTGAACATTTCCTAGGCTGCATTTGATCATCTTCTGATATTGCAGGTATTCTTCTGTGAATCTTCAGTTTAGTTTAGTACTACAGGTTTTCATTTTGGTTACACTTATGTCTAATGTCTTCTATGGTCTAGTTTCTCATGTTCTGTCAACATGTGTTATATCTGTTATTTCTTACTCTTAAGAATTATAAATTTTTTCGTGAGTCATTTCGAAAGAGATCTTCTGTTCTTCATGGTTTGCTGCTCTCACATATTTACCTGTTGTGCACTTGTAGTGGTATAAGCCTGCTATTCGGGGTTTATGATCATGAAAATCGAACCTTCGATTGTTTTGTGGTGCTGTGCAACAGCTTAGCTACTGCTTCTGGCTGTTGGTGTCTGTTCAAGAAGACACACCAAACAGAAAAAAAGAAATAGGAAAAGGGAAGAAGAGAGAATACAGAGAGAAGGAAAAATAGGAATGATGACCTTATAACTTGATTACAACAATACATCCTAAGGGTTTATATAACCCCTTACAAATCAGTTAAGCAAAGGAAAGGACAATAACTAACTTCCCCGCCTCTGAGCTATAACATAATGTAACAAACATAAGAAACTACTAAAGGCACATGCTAGTCACGTGTTAAAAACTAACACTAACTACTATAACAAACTGTTACTTTCTGATACTCTGTGTAAATCCTAGATGATCCTCTGATTTTTTTGTGGAGTTAGTATATTATTGAAGAGCGCTGATGCCTAGGCATTGATTTTTTAATTATTTAACCCTAAATAAAAGTACAATGTGAACATGTAGTAAAAGTGAATTTTTTTATATTTGACCCTCATCTAGTCTTACTTTCAAAGTGTATTTTTAGTCTGCAGCTTTGAAAGAAGCTATTGATGATCTGGAATGGCCCGGATCAAGTATCAAACTAACATTACAACCAACTCCTCCTTCGGTTGCGTTCAGAAGTGAAGGCCATGGTGATCTACAGGTTAAGCTTAAAGGGTATTGAGCTCATTTGACTTTGCTTCTCTCTTGTTGATAGATGTATTTATCAGTTTTGGGCATATTTTGGGTTATTTTTTGCAGATAGACTTTATGTATTATGCAAATACTGATCTTTTAGAAGCTTTGAGCTGTGATCGTGAAGTGTCTCATCGGTACATACTAATATCCTGTAAATTCTACTCTTTGGTTTTTATTCACTATGATTCAAAGTTCTTTGATTGTATTGATAAACAGGTATAAATATAAATTCTTACAGGCAACAACTTCTAATATACCAAGTAGTGTCGTCAAAGATAACTGTGGCAGCAAGGTTACGGTTGGGAGAGGCGGAATATTGAAAGTTCAGCATCTGGTCTCCGTTGCAAGGCAATCACACCCACACATTGATTCTGCTGATTATCAGCCTCCTAGCAGGATAGCATACATTGAGTTCTTTGTCAAGCCAGAGGAGGTTGAAGACAATTGAGTCCCATTCAAGCCTTCAAAGGTGACTCCTCCCTCTTCATCATAATGCTAATGCATGCATCTTTAGACTTTTCTAGCTAAACTTATCTTGTGCAGTTACGCTTCTTCAATATATGTGCTACAAATTGAATAGTTGGGTGATTACATCAAGTAATGTAGACAAATTATAATGAACTGGCCAAGTACTTTACAATTATAGTTTTGGGCTATTAAAAATTGGTATTGATTTTCAATTTGTCTTGTGATTATAGTTTTGGGCTTATTGTCAGCTTCCAATTATAGTTTTGGGCTTATTGTCAGCGCTGTTTCAAGAACAGTATAATTATTCTGTGGTACTAATTAGTCGTATTCATTCAGGGATATCACTTGCTTGCTGGAAACTGGTATCATTTCTCACATTCCCTATACATGTAATGCTTTTGTTAGTGAATATCATGCTAAATGCTTTGCTTATTATGTCTCAACAAAAAGTGTAGGGATGGTTTGATTGTGAATATCATGCTAAATGCTTTCCCTATGAAGTACTCAATATTGGGGCTCATTTGATTCTTAATTACTAACAAAATTATTTGGTGTAGGGAAACATATCTTCATTGGAAATTTTTTGTACTCAATGACGAAGTTGGTGATAGCTACAAGCATTTTGGATGCGCGATGTTTTGGGTTATGAAGTAGCTATATGTGCACTTGTATATTTTTGGACTTTTTCAAAGTGCCTATCACTTGTAAATTTTTGCATAAAAACTTGTGTATGGTTGGAGAATTATGTTGGAAAATTGGTTATCCGATCCGTTACATGTATATGAACTACGTATATTTTTGACACACGATAATATTTGGGACGTGTGATATTTTGGGATACGAATTAATATATAATGGTAATCGTTGATATTAGTTTAGTTGGTTTTAAATTGGTTATGTCTAGTTTATTGTAGGTTGTTTCAAAAGATAAATAGTCGTTGCGAAAAATGTGTATGTTTTTTGCAACGGTAATAGTTGTTGCTAAAAACATTAATAACAAATTTTACTTCATTGTTTTCCCTACAGTAAAGTCGTTGCAAAAGATTGACTATCATGTATTGCAACAACTTGAATTGTTGTGAAAAACAGAAATTTAACAACGAAAATAGTTGTAGCTAAAAATGCAGGAAATTTGGCAACGAGCTTTTTTGTTGCTAAAAATGTTTAAAGGAATTGCAACGACATTTTTTTTGCAACAATAGATCTCGTTGCAAAAAACAGATACCTTTTGCAACCACCATAGTCGTTGTTAAAAGCTTTCGCTACGGCTGTACCCGCAACAATGTAGTTCGTTGCAAAAAACATTTTTAGCAACGAAATCAGGTTTTTAGCAACGACTTTTTCTGTTGCTAAAAATAACTTTTCTTGTAGTGTTTCATAAAAATATAGAATAAACATAATTTTAAAAATTATAACATTCTTTCTTTGTTATAAATAATAAGAGTAATAGTCATGATTAGATATATGAATAGGAGAATATTCGATGTTGGTTAAAGGAACTTTTATTGTGAATGAGCGTCGAAATTTGAACTTTTGTGTGCAATTTCTTGTTTTGTGTACATGTATAAAATTCACAAAAAAATGGAAGAAAGAAAACATGCTCTCTACCCAGTAGATTACCAAGTTGCCCGTGCTCTACTAAAAAAAATTTAAAACTAATATTATCAATATAAAATAAATATTTAAAGAACAATTTAAAACATATTGAGATTTAATTCAAAATTAAAATAGCTATTATTTATGAGTTAGTTATTTTAGTAAGTTATTAGTAACAGTGAATTAGTGAGTTATTTAACTTTTCACATTAGACACTAAGTTAGTGGCTTAGTGTTAGAAAATTAGTTATTGCATCTCCATTCAAATACCTTTGTAACTTTTAATTAATATTAAAAGAAAAAATAATGTAGTAGTTTTACGTTTATCACTCTACTCACTTTCTTTAGTTTTTCCCAACATAGTGATGTTAGAGACAATATGATCCGGGCTTGTGTGATAAAAGCAAAGAAAGGAAGAGAGATTCAAGTGCTCTATGAATAGGTAGTGGGTGAGAAGTGCATCAACAAAGGTGAAGCTTAATGAGAAGTGCATCAAAGAAAGAAAAATATGATAATAAGAAATGAACAATGGCAAAGATGGTCATGGATAAAAATTTGTTAAAAAAATTTGGGTGATAATGTGCACAGTAAAAAAAAGTGTTCTAAAGAATCTATATATCGTTGGTGATAACGTGCATCAACATAATTATAATGATGATGAGATGTGCATCAATGAAGATTAGAGAGAAGTGCTCCATTGATGATTGGTGATAATGTGCATCAATAAAGTATGAAGAGAAGCGCATCGTGGTATGAAGAGAAGTACTTCACAAATAATGAAGATATATGCTCCATGAAAATAAAAGAAAGTTTTGAATCAAGCGGGAGTGTTGAGATTTAATTCAAAATCAAAATATCTATTATTTAAGAGTTTGTTATTTTAGTAAGTTACTAAATAATGCTCGTGCGATGCACGATTTTTTTAAATTTTTCGACATAAATTACATTAATTTATAAATTACGTTGTAGACAATTTCACGTATAAAGTATTACAGGTATTAATGACACAATTTAAAATCAAATCTAACAGAAAAAAAATGTAAAATTATTATATAAAAGTTTAAATGAAAAAATAGGCTTTGTCATGAAAAATATAATTGAATTATATAAAAAATAGTCACAACCTGAATCATTTTAGAATTAAACATTGCATTTAAGTAATTATATAAATAACAAAAAAAATTCTAATAAAAGTATATATTATATTTTACCATCTCAAAATATTGGATACACTAAATAATATTCATTTAATAGCTAAAATAAAAAAGATTTTATAAGTAATTGAAACAAAGAAATAATATATATGATTTTCTATAACATTAAATGATATAAATAATAAAGTCAAAG